>NW_026057230.1:0-81124 GCF_019202705.1 Hemisphaericaspora subhashii | reverse complement strand
CGTGGATTCTCACAAAACCCTCTAAAAATGACAGTATCATTTCCGAATGCATATGACCTGGCCAACGAATATTCCATTTGTAACTTATTTTGTTTCTCCCGAATTATGAATTGTCCATTAATTCTCAGTTAGGATTCAAATTAAGAAAGGCATACATTTGTTCCAAACACGTTTCCCCATTTATTTAAACTAATTGCTTAAGAATTAGGAAGAAAGGCTCTGGGACTGGCAAGAAATATATTGCTTTTGACATCGAAATTATGCAAGAGAGGGGGGCAATATTCCCTGTCTTTGAGGACGGTTCGAAATTTCGGTAAATCATTTCCAGTTCTGGTTATCTCTTGTTATGTTTCAATCTAAGTAGTAGTACTGTTTAATGTACGTGTGATTAGTGAAACATATCTAAGTAACCTAGTGGAATTTCGTCGAAAAGTTTCCGTGCAAAGATAGAACTCCCGTACGGGTTGTTTATTTCTATATGGCTCCCTCTTGTTTCCTCTCTTGACCAACAATTGAACCCCTTGAAGAATGCCTTCAAGTCGTTCCAAAAAGCATTTGAAGTTTTTCTCGGAGCGAATGACTCGCAGACATTGCACTTTTATTGCACAATTTCACTCTGATATTTAAACCATCCCATTCATTGACATGCTACTATTGATACCTAGTAATTCAGCTTCAATGGAACAGGCGTCTTTCGATTTAAGGAATCTATCAAACCGATAGACAAAATCAAATTTCTTATATTGAATCCAGGTTCCGATACATCCTTTCCGTTAAATTAGTCTAAGATATCTGGGGAATTTTCTAATATGCAATATTCTTACAGCTGCAAAATACACAATTATTTTTTTTCATTGTTAGCTTGATCGTATAGCACCAACTCCTATGAATTCTGGCAATACAGTCCTGACATATCAAGACCGACCTTCTATCAAATCACTGCAATCCACTCCATAAATACTAAGGCAGAAAGGGTCCGTATACGTGCATGAATTTGCAGATGATAGTTCCAAAATCTTTAGCCATTTCGCCTAAAATAATTAGCAACAATGCAATTAGTGTATGCTCGTTGTATATATTTTCATCTAAACTTCAAACTACAGACCTATGAAGTTATATTTACTCTTTCTTTGGTGAGAATGCATGACGATATTCTGGCTCTAATTCAGTTAGGTCTGGCTACCTTGTATGATATATTCTCTACCGCTCGAAAGTCTTCTGTGAGATATAGACTCAGACTCCATGCAAGGCATCCTTAGAAGTATGCCCGTTTTGTATAGGTCAACTTGTTCACAACTCTTTTCAGACTACCTTCACATCAATAGGGTTCTTGCTACCCCAAGCATCATTCAAACAGTATTAAAACCTTTCACAACCTGTTCCAAGTACCGCCAAGCTACTTATTTACGTATTATCGTGTCGCATTGCCATATATATTCTTAATGAGTAGTCGTTTGACTGTTGGCTTGGTCAGACTCATGATTCATTTTTCTGAATTAGGACCTGGTTTACAACCCAAGAATCAGATAAGTTTGTTAGCAAAAATGGTCCATGACGATTGTGGTACTATATAGGTATATTATACACGTTGTTAGTCACAGTCTTTCGACTGGAAGCATTCATGTTCGTCAGATATTTGCCATTCACTTCGACGAACGGAATTTCCCTATAACTGCACTTGGTAGCGCTGATTTTTTCACACTTTAAAATGACTGGCTCTGTGGCCGAGTGGTTAAGGCGGTAGACTCAAGTTCTACTATCGTAAAGATGCACGCGTTCGAACCGCGTCGGAGTCATTATTTTTTGCATTGGTTTTTGAACTATATTAATCTAACTGTTTTACTCTACTCTGCAGAATTAGTTAAGAGTAATATATTTTTAACAATTTGGTTTGTATAAAAATGAAAGAAATTCCCTTTTTGAGCCTGTTGGTTCAATTCCCGTTAACCTTTAAAAAAATAAAACAACTACCAATTATTTTTAACAATTGGTGCTTTATTTGGGTCCCTCTGTCAACCATTAGAAGTAATATACGTAGATTTATAAATTCCGGATAACTTACTCTCAATAGAGACTATTTCGTGGCAAAAGATTAAGTATATTTCCAGAGAAAGAAGGACATTGTTTTTTTGGCTGCAAATTTTTGTTGCTTTTCTTTGCAAAATTGACTTAGAAACTCAAGATATTGGTAAAATTTCATGTCATTAATTAAATGATTCTTCAAATACAAATATTCGAGGTTCGCTTATAATAGTCACAGGAGGGGAACCTTTCTTTTGTTTTGTTTCCACGCTGTGAAGAAATCAGAGGTAGTTGTGGTGAAAGAGTAATAGCTGGATTTTCCATTCGTAACGGATAAAAGGAGTAACGATGTAGCTTAGAACATCAACATGTAACTAGTATAAATATAGTGTTGTTAGATAATGAATCAAAGGTCTGACCTATTACGGCTGAGTCCCTCTTGGCTCCTACAAATTATCGGATTTATACTAAAGCGTGGTAATGAAATCTAGAACCATTACTGTAAATGCTACTTCGAATATCTTGCCCGCCTAGTTACTACTACGGATTATAATTCACTAGTTCAATGGATTTATTGAAATTTCATTAAAAATTATACATTTTTTATAGATGTAAGGTTGACCACACCATTCAACATCTGCTTAACGGCTTCTTTTTCCTCTTCTGGTCATTTCTGGCAACTTGAATGGAACTCTCAAAGTTGCTATTTTATATGTTCCAGCTGCACTCTTTGGAATTCCAAATGCTTCTGCTTCTCCGACAGTTGCACTCTTAATAATTGCTCCTAAAGCTTTGAATAAACCAACCAATCTAGTTGGTTTCATATTTAATTCATTTGCTAATGGTGGTAATTCGACAACAAAATTATCGATATGAAGAATAATAGTTAATAAGTAACATAATAATTTATCTTCATTTTGAGGATCGATGCTAAAGGATCTATCTTTTGATTTTCCAAATTGACTTGCACGAGAAATGGCGAATCTTTCTAAGATACCATCCACTAATACTTCTGATGCTTTGTTTTGAAGTCTTGTCATAAGACTTTGTTTATCTTTAACTCTTCTATTCTCATAAACTCCAAATAAAAGCGATGCGTAATAAAGTAATTGTAATTTTTCAGTATTGTTTTGCTGAATAATTGTTGGTAAGTGTTTTTTAATATATTGGGATTTTGAATATGGTAACATTTCCAATTGTTTCTTTTCATCGGTTTCTGTCAATAATGAATTAACACGTAAATATGCCCATTCTTTCTTGGGTATGATATTGAAAATTGGATAAACATCTTCTACACTCTTGGCATCAACATTTGCCAATGGGGTTGGTCTATCATGAACAACCTCTTGTGCCATTTTTTCTCTTGATGGTAAATCTTGAGTGGATTCAGTAACAGAATCAATGATATCCATCTCCAAATCTTGTAATTTATCAGCATCAATTCTATTTCTTTCCAAACTTGAAATAGCAGCTTTAGCTTTCTTAGTACCAAAAGCTTCACCTAATGCATTACGTTGGGTAACATTTCTAACCCCAGCTTGTTTGATTGCTGGACCTTTATAAACTCTATGTCTCTTTGCAGTGACTTTAGCAGAAAGGAATGGAGCTTTGTATAATTCAACTGATTTATGGATTGGATCGTAGACTCCAACAATGTAATCATTTTCACTATTCTTTACTGATTCTCCATTATAATCTAAAGTATCATTTTCTCCATGTAAAATAAATGTATCATTTTTCTTGTGTTTATATAAATCGAATTCTGTCGAAGGTGGAACAGACATTCCATTGAAAAAGGAACCGATCAATGCGACAGGTTCTTCACTAATACCACTGACTCTGATATTGGATGTACGAGATTCTGCTTTGCTTGGTGACATGGTTATAGACGGAATCGTGTACCAAGAAGAAGAAGAAGAAGACGAAGAAGAAGAAGAGGGAGGTCTCATCTCATCTCAATTCAATTTTTTTTTCTACAACCAAATCTTTGAGATTGTGGAAAATGAAATCAAAAAAAAAAAAAAATATTGAATAAAAAAAATTGTCATCATTCTTGGTGGAGGAAAGGGTTGACTTTCCATTTGCTTATTCCATTATGCAAAGAACTTATTATGAAATCCTCGGAGTAGAATATTCCAGTAGTGAAGTTGATATCAAGAAGGCATATCGTTCAAAACTATTAAATACCCATCCAGACAAAATAGATAATGTAGATGCACAACATGAAATACCATTATTGAAAGAAGCTTATACTACATTGATTGATCCAGAGTTAAGAAGAAAGTATAACGAATCATTAAAAACAGGTTCTTTATTAAAAGGATACAATATAAACGGGGGAGGTCTAGATTTATATAATCTTGAAGATTTTGAATTTGATGAAGAAACAATCAAATGGACCAAAGATTGTCCAAGATGTCATTTCCCCAATGGTATCAGTCTTGAAGAATCTGATCTTGAGGAGAATGGAACCAAAGATAATGAAGGGGGATATGATATTATAGTACAATGTAATAGTTGTAGTTTATGGATTCAAGTTAAATATTATGATGCAGATGAAGATGTCAATGATTAAAAGGTTCCCCACATATTATTATTATTTGGATAATATTGAGGTGGTTGTTGTTGTGGTTGTGGTAAATAATCCAGAGGCCCAAAAGCTGGATTCAGATTTGGTACAGGATACGTTGCAAAGTCTGTTCCCACTAACATATTAGAATCAACAAGAAATAATGGAGGATTGTGAGCTTGGCCAAGGTGGTACCTTGGAATATCCATATCAGTCTCACTATCACTTTCACTAGATGATGACAAATCCTTTGGTGGTGTTTTTTCTATAATATCTTCCAGTTCTGAATCCAGGCTTGGTGGTCCTTTATCAGAAGATGATGATTCTGATTCTCCTCCTCCTCCATCATCATCATCATCATCAGTGTCAGAGTCATATTCTAATCCTAGTATTTTGAATATTAAATTTTTGAATGAAAAAGGTTTCGGCGGCAGATAATCAGGTTCTTTATATCTGATTAGATCTGGTTCCCGTTTAAAACTGGATGAAACATGATTGGTATCAGATGCTCGTAGTATGGATATTAAGATGATTAAGAGACCTAAATGAGACGTCGTTATAAGCATTGATCTATTGGAATTGGATACAGATTTTGAAAAAACTTTTAATTATAATTTGTATGCATCTTGATATCCACAAAAAAAAAAAGATGGATGCAGCATAATTGTTTATATTTTCTAGTGTTGATTTTGATGTAATTAATGTTGCAGTTGTTGTTGTTGTTGTTGTTGATGATGTTGTAATTGTAATTGTAAATCAATTGACCATTTATTAATTTCATTAATTAAATCTTCAATTATTAATATTTTATCTTCAATATAATTTAATTCAATTAAATGATTATTAAATTCTGATTCTATAAAGATTAGTTAGTAAATATATATCCAATAAGGTATAAGCTAGATGGGACATACTCAATTGTTTTAAATGATTTGAATTTAATTCTAATTGATTTAAATTCTGTTCAAGTTTAATATAATTTAATGATTGATTTGTATTAAGATTCTCTAACATATTTAAATCAATTATTGAAACATTAGTATCCGATTCAATTAATTTAGATGTTAGATTTAATGAATGATTAATTAATTTATTAGTTTCTTTCAGAACTGACATTCTTATGTATTACTTTGCTTTCTGTACTTGTTGATGGAGATTAATGATAACTTCTAGGAGGTTAACTATAGGATTTGTATTAGAGAGGCTATAGGCTATGGGATATGGGATAAGATTACCAATGAAAAGAGAAGCGAGTGAATATTTGAGTGGGAAAAAAAAAACATGGGACACTTCTCACTATGGGATTTTAATTAAATTATACTTTACTCTTAGAAAATTATTAAAATAAGGATATATGTACAAGTTTTATTATTATTGTTCAAACTAAGTAATTACAGAAGCCAATTATTAGCTTACCTACCACTATATAAAGTATACATTGAATCATTTTTATTTTCTTGAATATTCTTCCATTTCTTACTTGGATTTTCATTGAATTTCTCTTCATAATTAATTGGTTCTGGTTTATCGATTAAACAAGTTGGACTAACTCTAATCTTTGATTTTTCATCAATAATTTCAAAAAGCCCTGGTAATTTAGCTGCTGCTTTTCTTAAAGCTTCTCTAGCAATTTTGTCATGAATATCCCCCTTAATTTCAAACAAAACTTTACCAGTAGGAACTCTACATGCCCAATGATCAAATGAACCTTTACCTTTACCCATTCTAGTTTGGTTACCTTTAACACAAACCGCTAAATCACAAACAAATCTAGTAATCAATTGAGAACGACTAGGTCTTAATTCTCTCTTAAGAACCTTATCAGCTGCTAGAAGTTGATTAGCATTAAATCTAATTCCATTTGATTTCAATCTTAATCCAAGTTTCCCAAATGCTAAACTATTTCCTTTAATAGATCCACCAGTTCTTACTGAAACTCTTCCCTTTTGTGCTTTTCTAACTACTTTAACTCTTGGAGAATATTCATGTCTAAATCTTTTGAATATAGAAAAGGATGATCCAAAAGTTGATGAACTTAAAACTGGAACTGAACTTGTCATTATTGTGGTAGGCTTGATAGAGCTAACCAAATTGCTTCTTATCAACCCAAACATTGTTGTTTGCCTTGTTTAATATAAGTTGGATGGGAATGGGTTGGGTTGGATGTTTCCATAAGCTTTTCTTCTTCCAATTGGAAAATGAAAAAATCTTTTTTTCTATTTTGCTTTGGTTTTAATTGCCGGGTAATACATAATTCTCAAATAGGTGCGGCTCATCTATATGCAGTCAAGTGTTCACACGTTCAAAAGGGTCAACTGGGATTTGATATTACACAGCAGCACCATTAATCAAGGGTCTATTCACATATTACCTACCTACATACTCATCATCACCACCACCACAATGACAAGAGCATATCATCCACCTCCACCTCCATTAGATCTCCCCTATGGTGATGGATCACATAAGATTTTTGGAATGGAAAACTTTGGAAATACTTGTTATTGTAATTCAATTCTTCAATGTCTATATTATACAGAAAGCTTTAGAAAACATTTAGTGCTGCATAATTATACCAAGCATGATCCTAAATTATCAGTACTAGGATCAAGACCTCATAATTTCACTTTTAAATATGATCAATTATATCAGAAAAGATTACGAGAACAACCAAATAATGCTCCTATTCTGGCTGGATCAGGAAACAGTGGGATAGGGAGTAATGAAGATAGACCCAAACTGTCTCGAAAAAGTTCTATATTTGGAATCAAATTCAATTATTCATCATCTACAGTAGGTCAAACTTCAAATCCCGGGGATGATTGTCGGAAATTTGCTCAATATATTAAAGAAGCAAATAATTGTGATTGTCTTAATTTTGATCAAAGAATTAAAATAAGTAAAAGTCCTGAATTCCTGAAACTTGCTATCTTAGTAACAAGACCAACTAATGAGGTCACAGGTTCTTCAACAAAAGTAGATTATTCTCAAAGTTCATCAATGCTTTTAAATAATGATCAACAAATGCAACAATCTGCTCCAGAGGGGTCAATTGGTTCTACTTCCAGTTCTATCATTGTTGGTATTCCACATCCAGAACCTACTTTATTAAATCCAATTAATCCATTTAATCCAAATCCAAATGTAGATCAACGGAAAAGATCAGCTTTAATTAATGGTCCAATTATAAATTTAGATTCTTCTTTACAATCAGAAGATAAAGAAGATTCAGCATTATTATATGCATTAAAAGATATGTTTGAAGCAATGATTGAGAATAAATCAACTATTGGAGTTGTTTCACCAGTTCATTTCATTTATAAATTAAAAGAAAAGAATTATTTATTTCGACAAAATAATATGCATCATGATGCTCATGAATTCTTTAATTATTTAATTAATGAAATTATTGAAAGTTTAAATAAAGAAGTTGGAATAGATAATAATTGGTGTAATAATATTTTTCAAGGATTAATTACAAATGAAACTAAATGTCTTTCGTGTGAAGCAGTAACTTCCAAACATGAATTCTTTCTTGATTTATCAGTTGATATTCCTCCAGGTCAATGTGCATATTCATTAAATCATTCCCTAAACAATTTTTCAAAACTGGAAACATTAAGTAATCAAAATAAATTTTATTGTAATACCTGTTCATCACTTCAAGAAGCAGTTAAAACAATCAAATTGAAAAAATTACCCGAAGTTCTTGTCATAAATCTTAAAAGATTCAAATATGATGAATCAGTTGATAAAATGGTGAAATTATTTGATTCAATTAGTTATCCATTCGGATTGAGATTGTTTAATACCACTGATGATGAACAAGAACTGCATTTATATGAACTTTATGCATTAGTAATTCATATTGGTGGTGGACCAATGCATGGACATTATGTTTCAATTTGTAAAATTAAAGCCGGTTTATGGCTTTTATTTGATGATGAAACAGTTGAACTAGTTGAGGATTCTTACGTCATGAGATTCTTTGGAAATGGTCCAGGGTTAGCCAGTGCATATATCTTATTTTATTCCAAATCTCACGCCACTGCTAATAGCGATGATATAAATTTTGGCTTTAATGTCAATGATATGTATAAAGGTGAAGATTTTGCAACCTTTCAACAATTGAATCCTCAAAGCAGTCCAATTATATCTTCAAAGAATCATAGTATGTCTAAAGAATTAGTGGAAGAACAACAAAATGAAAATCTGAAATCAGAAACATCGTCATTGGGTTCATTCAATGGTTCAGAACAAAGGAGGTCAAGTATGTTCAAATCTTTCAAATTTGATTCATCATCGTCAAAGGAAGAAAAACCACCTTCTAGATCAAGTAGTCATAAAGAACCAAAAGAGAAGAAATCATGGGTTGGTGGACTTAAACGAAGAGATAATAAAAATGATTCAAATTCAGATAAAAAGAGTGGTACTTCCATAAGTTCTGGATCTACTACTAATAATGTTGAAAGAAAGAAGTCAATTTTTGGATTCAAACGAAAGTAGATCACATGACTTGTGCAAATTTTTGACTACCTCATTGTTTTTTTAATGGCAGATTGGATGTTTTTTTTTGTGGGGCTTTTTGGTGTGTAAATATTTTTTTTTTCCTTCCCTTGCATGGCATCATCGGGACCCTATAAAGTTGAGAAAGTTATAAAGCCAAACAACTTCTTTCTTTTCCAAATAAAGGTATTAATTCTAAATTATTTTACAATGTCCACTACTACTGTTTCATCAAAATTAATCACAACAAGTACTTCCCAATTAATCACGTTAGCAGCTGGTTGTTTCTGGGGAGTTGAAAGAGTATTTAGAAAGCAATTTGCTGACAAAGGATTGCTTGATATTAAAGTAGGTTATGCCAATGGTATACCAACTATTGGTAATGTCAATTATGAATTGGTTTGTACTGGTTCCACTAACTTTGTTGAAAGTATACAACTTTCATATGAACCATCTCAATTGAAATTGGAAGATATTTTAGATATTTTCTTTAGAATGCATGATCCAACCACAGTCAATTCACAAGGTCCAGATATTGGTACTCAATATAGATCGGCTATTTTAACTCATAGTGATGAAGACAATAGATTGGCTTGGAAATTGAAGGAAGAATATCAAAAAACATGGTATCCAAATCATAAGATTGTTACCATAATAGAACCAATTAAAGTTTGGTATGATGCTGAGGAATATCATCAAAAGTATTTAGAAAAGAACCCACAAGGTTATGAATGTCCCTCTCATTTCATAAGAACTAAGCCTAAGGCATAGATTAAATGACTTTTAAATAGGTTTAATGAGTAACATAATGGAATATATGCTTGGAAGAATTAGTTTGTAGTTTAAAGTTATCTATTTCTCATTTGCAGCTCTATTTCCTCGTCTATTTCGTATGCTTAGTCGGCTCATGTATTAACTGTGGATCTGTGGCGCATAAATGACAAACTTATCAAAGCATCATTTGATGCTCTTTACTTTAAACTCGGGAATCTCTTGATGGGGTATATTATATGAGTCACTAAGGTACTCTACCGACCCCAGATTTCTTTTAACATAAATTATTACTTTGGACTACTGGGTGTGGTAGTGTGATTAGGTGGTAATTCGTTTGGTTGCAACCATTCATGATGTATTGCTCTTTGAATGTGTTTCGAATTTGACATGGGAAAAGGTGAGGTAAGTTAGATCTTGTTGTATCCCCTGAGAGAAAGAAAAGAATGAAAAACTAATTAACGGCTCATCTTAATTTAAAAGAATCTAATCTAATAGATCTCTGAACAAAAGAAATTAGAAAGTGTGGCGTCTTTATTACTTAGACTAAGAACAAAGGTTGACGCAATATCTAAATGGATCAAACCACAATGTATTTTCCCTCTCTTGTTCTGTCGAAATGCCAAGTAATTCTTCAAGAGAGACCCCTATACAATATATAAAGATACCATTGACTTCTTATTCACTTTTTTCTTTCTCTCTCTTCTATTCTATTCTTGAGTATATACTTTAAATTGAACAAAAAATGACTATTGAAACTACTACCACTACTGTATCTCCAACTTTAAAAACAACTGCCACCTCTCAGTTGATTACCTTAGCTGGTGGATGTTTCTGGGGTGTTGAAAGAGTACTTAGAAAACATTTTACTGATAAAGGATTAATTGATATCAAAGTTGGATATGCTAATGGTATAGCAACTATTGATAATATTAATTACAAATTAGTATGCACTGGCACAACTAATTTTGTTGAAAGTGTTCAAATTTCTTATGAACCATCTCAATTAACTGTTGAAGATATTATAGATATCTTTTTTAGAATGCATGATCCTACTTTACTTAATGCCCAAGGAAGAAATACTGGTACTCAATATAGATCTGCAATTTTAACTCATAGTAACGAAGACCTTCAAGTAGCATTAGAATTAAAGGATAAATATCAAAAGACATGGTATCCTAATGATACTATATATACTGTTATTGAACCAATTAGTATTTGGTACGATGCTGAAGATTATCATCAAGAATATTTAGATAAGAATCCGGAAGGTTATGCTTGTCCAACTCATTTCATTAGAACTCAACCAAAGAAAAGTACATAGTTAAATTTTGATTCCATAGTTAACAAATACGACGCGTCTCTTTGAAAATTTATTTTTTTTCATTTTCGATTTCGATTTCTACTTCTTTTTATTTCATATTACTTCTCTATCTATCTCAAATAATATATACAGCATATAGACATGTCTTTATGGGTAGACAAATATCGTCCAAAGACATTATCACAATTATCATATCATGATTCAATTACTCAAAGTTTACGAGCCTTATCAAAATCAGGGGATTTTCCTCATTTATTAGTTTATGGACCAAGTGGTTCAGGTAAAAAGACTAGAATTTATTGTACATTAAATGAAATCTTTGGTTCACAAGTTGAAAAGTTAAAAATTGATGTTAAAACATTTGTAACTTCATCTAATAGGAAATTAGAATTTAATGTTTTAAGTTCTCCTTATCATTTAGAAATTACTCCTTCTGATATGGGAAATAATGATAGAGTTGTTATTCAAGATTTATTAAAAGATGTTGCATCAACTGAGCAAGTTGATTTCAGTAATCAAAGTTCATCAAAAACTAAACATAGATTCAAAATTGTTATTATTAATGAAGCTGATTCATTAAGTAGAGATGCTCAAGCTGCTTTAAGAAGAACTATGGAAAAATATTCATCAAATATTAGATTGATATTAGTTTGTAACACAATTTCTAATATTATAAGTCCAATTAAATCAAGAACTCTATTGGTTAGAATACCAAGCCCATCAATTGGAAATATTAATTCAATTTTAAACAATATTTCTCAAAAGGAATCAATCAAATTTAGTTCAACCAATGAACAAGAATTAACCAATTTATTTAATCATATTTCAATTGAAAGTAATAGAAATTTAAGAAGAGCTTTATTAAGTTTTGAAACTATTTGTATGCAAAATGAAACTATCAATTTAAAGAGTACCAATCTTTCATTAATTAATTTAGATTGGGAAATTATAATTAAGAATTTATCAATTCAAATCAAGAATAATCGAAATGTTGCAACTTTAGCTAAAATTAGAGTTGTATTATATGAATTATTATCACATTGTATACCAGCTAGAACAATATTGAAAACTTTGCTAATGGATTTAATTGATCAATTCAATAATGATTCGATTATACAAGAATTAGTTGAATTAGCTTCAATATTTAATGAAAGATTAAGTTTAGGATCAAAGAGTATTTTCCATTTAGAAGGATTTGTTGCAAAATCAATGGTTGTAATTGATAACTACAGCTAAACAAGTTTTATATAAAGATATGTATGTATGTAATATCTAATGTTGAACTTTATTATCTCCATTAGCCTTTGTATCAGAAAGTGGTGGTTGTGACAAACCAACTATATCCTCATAAGCCGGAAGATCTCCTCCAGCTTCTGTATTTGACGATGAACCTTCAGCTGCTGGTGGTGGTACTCCTCCAGGAACAGGTAATTTAGCATTTGTTGCTGTTGGTCCGTCTTGATCTGTTGCAGTTGCTTCTGCTCTAAGTTGAGATTCTTCATCATCAGGTAATCTATGATACCCACCTTCATCATCACCTCTTCTTTTGACAAACTCAATACATATCATATAATAAAGAGCAAATATAGCTCCTGGTATATGTCCAAAGGTTGTTAATAATAATGAAACCCAAAATTCTTTATTCCAAATTGAATTACCTTTAACTAAAAAGATTGCTAAAGGTGGTAAGACTATACCAATAATTATTAACAAGAAATGAACTTGTTCTGTACTTGGTGTTGGATTATTTGCCATCGGATATCACTTAATAGACTTAACCTTCTTAAAAGAAAATTGTAATATAAAATAGGAATTCTATTTCATGATATTAATAATTTTTAATTGTTAGCTTTTAATTGCGCCTCTTTACATAGAAAAACAATCTGTCAATTTTTCCTTTGTTTCATATGGAATGAATGGATGATCAATGAATGATGTTGAGAAGATCGCTAATTTTAGAAGTATTTTATTTGTTGAGAATCCCCCTATTTGTTAGTCTGTTAAGATAACTTCAAATGTCTCTAATCAAATAAGATGTTACATACGCAAGTTATCAATCCACCTTTGAATTAGACAGACATCCCAATTTCTTGGTGGGGGCAATGGTAAAGTTTGATGCCTTTTCTTTGTTAGAGGGTTGACAGCCAAAAAGGTAATGATTCATTTCTCGCGAGTAAGGCTGAATTACCATCGAGCGCTTTCTCATATTATTACCTGGAAAAATTTAGGATATAATTGTACTTTTATCTCTCTGGTATCAAAACAGAGAGACAGAACCTCATTTGTTAAAGTTTTCTATTGATTTTGGACCAAAATTTTGCAACCTTCAATTGAAATAAAGACAAATTATTTTAACCAATTCTCCATATTGCAAAGGGTTTCTGGGTCACTTGCATATGAATATCCCCTTGTCACCCAGTATCTACATGAACCTTTTAAAGTAACAGTTTCTCATTCTTCGTCCATTATTCAGTTGGTTCGGGTGAGAGCTAAATCCTTGCAACAAAGAAGATCCATAAATGGAAATAGATAGCGCGCCGCATCCCACTAATAATTTCTTTTTCCCGCAAAGTTTCAACAACATATAACTTTACCACCAAATTGAATCAAACATAATCTATTCAATATATATATAGATAACCCAACCCAATAGATATATCATCAGCCATGGACTTTATAAAGAAACAAATATATGGACCTGATCCAAAGGAACAAGTATGTATCATTACCTATTTGGTTACAATAGTACCTTAAGAATACTAACCAACTGTCCCATTTTTAGATGAGAAAGATTAATCAATTACTTCGGAAGAATAAACGTGAATTAGATAGATCACTAAATCAACTTCAACCTTTAAAGAAGAAAACTGAAACGTTAATAAAAAAAGCTGTAAAAGATAAGGATTATAAAACAGCAAGATTATATGCAAAAGAATTAATCAATGTTAATCGACAATATAATAAACTTTATACTTCAAAAACTAGAATAGATTCAATTACAATGTCGATAAATGAACAATGGCAGATGAACAAATTGACTCAATCGATTCATGCCCTGACTTCAGTTATGAAGGATGTTAATCAATTAATTCATGTTGGAGTAGTAACTCAAACCATGCAAGAACTATCAAAAGAATTATTGAAAGCAGGTATTATTAATGAAATGATGGATGATATGATCGATTTAGATTATGAACAAGATGAGGAATTAGAATCTGAATCTCAAGAAGAAGTAAATAAGATTATTGCCAGTTTGACTGAAGATAAATTCGCCAAAATTAGCAATGATGTACCCAAGAATGAATTGGAAGCAAAAGAAGAACCAGTGCAAGAAGAAATTGAGGAAGAAGATCAAATAGCACTTGATGAAATGAGACAAAGATTACGTGCATTACAATAAGAATCCATAGTGTTATTATTAATTTAAGAAAAGAGAATATAAATAAAGACAATACATAGTGAACTTCTCCAATATTTATAGATTAGATAGATTGAATTTGCTTGCGATATTTCCCCATTATCTTCATACCTATAATAATCATCCTTTTCTGATCCTAAGAGATATGTATCAGTTTGTTGTTGTTTTTTGATAGTTTCTTCCTCTGTTGGTAAAGTATAAGTTTTATTTCGTGGTCTACTTAATATTGATTTCCCCTTTACTTTTTTAATATCATCATTTTCTTCAGTATATAAATTATGACTTTGGCCACTTGCTCTTGAAACCATTTCAGAAGTTGGAATGATATTTCTTTGATTATTATACCCATCAATTGCAAATGAACGGAACCATCCTTTTTTCCCTTCATCTTCACTATCAGAACAACTTCCACTACCACTTCCACTAAATTCTGAACTACTTCCTTCTTCCTTTTCAGCAACGGAATAATAATCAATTTCTTTATTAAAATAAAGACCTGCACCTACATGCCATTTCTTTTTATTATCAAGTTTACCTTGTGCTGTAACTTCAATTGATAAATCTTCAGTTTTGGTACTTGGGAGTTCTTCCAGATTTGATGACCCGGTGTTGATATCTGAAGGTTTGGCAATACTGTCTATGGTTGGTTTAGGAGTTGTAGTTGAAGGTGGAGGAGGAGAAGGAGGAAGTTGTCCTTGAATTATTGGATCGGTTGTGTTACTTCGTTTCCATAAATCTAAATTTTGATTGAGAAATTTCAAATTCACCACATCATTGTTGATATTTATATCGGATATTGCAGTATTTGCCACTGAAGTTATTGTTGTTATGAGTAGTAGTAGCCAAGTAACTAGAAACATATCAGAGGATTATGTATGGTTACTTCTTTGAAAAGAAAGGGAAAGCAAAATATGCAAGAGAAATGATTACAAATTGGTTAAAAGTTTTTTGTTTGTGTATTTAATTTTTCGCAGCCTAAATTGAAGTTTTGCAACAATTTTTTACTGTGAACGAAATCTACAAATCTTGATCATAAACTAATCCATTATCTTTTCTAATTTGATCCATAATATCCATAACCAATAAAGTTTCATCATGGGGCATAATATCATTTTCAATCTTACCAGATTGAATATCAATTGCACAAGCATTAGCTTCATAAATGAAACCATTATATCCTGACTCATCTTTATATTCAAAAATTTCTTCACCTGCTTTATTAAAGATTTTAAAATGTTTAGCTCTTGCTGGATTATCACTATACATTTCAACCCAACCTTTAGTTCCCTCTAATCTAACATACGCCTTGGGGCCATCAATAAATTCCGAACAAGTTAATAACCCATGAGTACCATTTTCATATTTGACAATAATTGAACAAAGATGATCAATTCCATCGGTAGGATCCAAAGTTAAGAATGATTTATAATCAAATTTAGAATGATTTTGGCCCACTTTATCATCTAATAAGATTCTTGAATAAGTGATTGGATAAATTCCAATATCTAATAATGAACCGGCAGCTAAATTTTTATCTCTAATACGATGAGTAATTGGAACATTAGTGATATCTGAATTATAAGATAAATCCGCAAATAATCTATGAATATCTCCAATTACCTTTTCCTGATAAACTTTCTCTCTTAATTTAGTAATTGCTGGGAAAAATCTTGTCCACATTGCTTCCATAAAGAATAAGTTTTTAGATTTAGCTAAATTAATTAATTCAATTGCTTCCTTTTTATTAACAGTTAAAGGTTTTTCACATAAGACATGTTTATTATTATTTAAACAATCAATTGCTTGATTCTTGTGGAAATTATGTGGAGTTCCAATATAAACAATATTAACTTCTGGATTGGCATATAATTGCGAGTAAGTTTCAACTTTTGGAGAAATTCCATAATTGTTGGTTTCAGGAATTAATTTAACTGATTGAATAAAATTTTCACCTTTTTCTTTTGAAGAACAACCAATTGATTTAACAATATGGCGGATTTCTGTTTGACGTGAGTTGTTCAATAATAAATCATGAACAAACTGAGCAGAAATGTTACCTGCTCCAAGAATACCCCAATTAATTGTAATTGTCATTTGTAACTTTTGATTAGGTAAAGGAAAGAGAACCTGACAAGGAAGGAAGGAAAGAAGGAAGGAAAAGGAGAAGTTGGGGGGATATTGTTGTCCTTTTATAGTCTCGAGAAAATACTTTATTCCAGGGTTTGGGGGGCACAATCTGGTGGGGGCCATCGAACAATGGACATTTAGAACACAAAACAAAAAATGTAACGTTGTAGTAGATGGGGTTAGGTCCTTCTCGATTCCCTTTGATATATTTGAGGAATAAGCTGTTGATGTCTCTTAATTGCACCCATATAGGTGGAAACCTGTATTCGAGTGTTTTAACTGTTTTATCAACACACATCTACTACATAATACCATAAGAAAACCACTTTCCTAAACTCTAGAGTTTGACATAAAGAAGGTGTGATCATTGTTTAAAAGGTTTATTCAAATTTATATCTAATTAACTCATTATTCATTAACTTTACATCTAAATATATACAAAGATATTTATGTAAGACATGCATTCTAAAATTTCAAATATAAAGGTTCTTCTAATTGTACTTTACAAGAATCTCTAATTGATTGATTTATCTCTTCCATTTCTTTTAATACCTTATCTCTATCCTCTACATTATAAACATAGGGATATACCCTTACATTACTTTGTTCATTATTATCATTATTAATTTCATGCTCTTGAGGAGAGATATTATGAGTCAATGAAGATAACGAGGGATGTTGTTGTAAGTTGGTAGCGGTGGTGCTAGGATTCAAGAATGATGTTACATCAATTAATTTATCTGATAATTCATTGACTATATTTGATAATTCTTGTTGTCGTTGTTGTTGTTCTTTTAATAATTGTTCTTCTTGAGCATAATTTGAATTATAAGAATTTTGTTGATTTCTTAATAAAGATGAAGTTTCATTATCTTCATCATCTTGTGAGTGCAGTAGACATGATAAGCAAAGACCCATTGTGATTTAGCTGTGTGTTGTATAGTAGGAAAGGTTCAAATAGCTCCGGTTAGTTTTTGATATTCCTAATAGAAGAAGTTTAGTAGTGAAGATCAAATAGCCAGCAACCAAAAAAAAAAACACCCAATAGAAAAGGTCGTGTGTGGGATACATAGTGGCAGATTTTTAGTACTGTGATAATGGATGTACAGTAGAACTTGGTCTACTTGTAGAAATATAAGGTAAAGTACATTCTTGTAAAGCTCTATCTAAGTTATAGAATGTAGTAATGTATTGTCTGTTTTACTTTTTTACTAAGATAAAGATAAAAGAGAGATGTGATAAGTTGCAACCCAATTTTTTTTTGGTATTGTATAAACTCTAATCCGTAGTGCACATAGCAGTAGAAAGGGAAAGTGTGAAAAGCCACAGTTGCAAAGTTTTAAAGTTAATATGATAAGAGTGTTTCAAAAGATATTTAGGAAATTTTAACCCAAATACTCTCTTGCTGTGTTAAAAGTATCTTCATATATTAATGATTATCTATCTTTACTATCCCAAGGCTTAAATTATATATGAGTGACTGATTGAGTAGATCATCATTATTATTATATAAATATATTAAATAATAAGCAAATCAAAAAATCAAAAAATTGATAAGGAGGAAATCATCATCATTTAAATCATCATCATCATCTTTTTTTTTTCTTGTCACTGTTTTTGTATCAGTTTAAATATTTTTTTAGTAGGAAGTGTGGTTACTGTAACATCTGATCTCATCATCTTTATCATCTTTATCACCGAAATTTCATAAAAATCCCATTCTATCCTTATTTACTTTATTTTATTTATAATCTTTTCAATTTCTTTCTTCTTTCATCTTTTTCATCTTCTTCTTGTTATTATCAATTTACTTATAATCAAAATAGTTTCTTATTAAGTACGAAGTTAATTAGCCCAAGAAAAATAAATAATAATTAAAAAGGGTTGCATTTTTATACACTGTGTGAATATCCCAGTTGCAAAAAAAGGGACAATAATGGTTATTAATACAATTTAAATATTTAAAACAACAATTAATTCCAATCTGTTTCACATCATTTTATAAACTTTACAACCAGCTTTAAAATGAATAACATATTTAATCTTCCACCAGAGTTAATTAAAGTATCATTATCTAATTTATCTTCGCAAGATTTAAATGATTTATTTGATTTAAATAATTTATTCCATCCAATAACTGAACATAATGATGCATATTTATCAATAAGATATATAGCTTATAATGAATATATATCAAGAACTAACTTATACCTTTCCAATATCCATAAACCTAATGATCCTAATTACTTATCAATTAATCAAATCAGATATTTCATTAATCATAATATCATTATACATCCTAAGTCAATAACTATTAATGTTATAGATGATTATGAAACAAGGAATCAATTTATAAAACAACTTTTCCAATACAAGATTATTGATTATGTTAACATATTCACTACAAGAGTCAATTTAAATCTTGAACTCTTTGATGATAAAGATTATATCATTCAACAATTATTTGATTATATTGTGAGGATTCAATGTCAATTAAATTTATTTTCATTTAAATATGTTGGACAACAAATAAGTAGTCATCCATATGATTTATCAATTATTGGACTTTTACAATTAAGATTTAGACATATTGAAATGTTATCAAATCATATTAATTCATATGATACAATGTTAACATCTTTAGATTTATCATTTAATGGAATTAGTGATTTAGGAATTATATCTAAATTTCCTGAAAGTTTAACTTATTTAAATTTATCAAATAATAACATAACTTCATTAATGAATCATAATTTCAATTGGAAATCTTTAATAAATTTACAAATACTTGATTTATCAAATAATAATATTGTTTATATTGATTTATCAGATTCAAGAAATATTCAGACTTACAACTTAAAGGAATTAAATTTATCAAGTAATAATCTAACTACAATTCCAAAATTATCAACTTCACCCTTGTGTAAATCATTAGAGAATCTTGATTTATCAAGAAATTTATTCTCAAAATTATTATATTCATTTCCATCTGGATTAGTTAAATTAAATTTAAAGGGAAATTATTTTTATGATTTTTATCAACAAATTAATGGAAGAATTTTCCCAAAATCGTTGGAATATTTGGATTTATCTTATTGTCATATTCCAATTATACCATCAACAACCACAACAACAACTAATGAATCTGAATTTAAACAAGAAATTTATAATAAATTAATTAGTATTGAAAAATTACAAAAATTACAATGGCTTCAAATTGATACGTAGGATAGGATTTATATAAAGAAAAGTAACTTGCTTTTTGGGTAAATAGGAATATACATATTGTACAAATGTACCGTCTCTCTAGTCAATATCTTGTAAATAATATAATGGAAAAGATTCGGAGTTTTGCAACACCGAGAAGAAATGAATTCCATAGTCTTAACACCAAGGGCCAAAGGATATTTTCTCATTTCTTGGACATCGATATTTATCTTGGAAACTAGTTTCTCATAATGATTCTTGGAAGTTCATTTCCAACTTTGTGAATTGAAACCAGTTTCTAATAATGATTCTTGGAAGTTCATTTCCAACCTTTTAAATTACTTTCAGAACCATCGTGTAACAATACAATATACCAAATTTGAATCGATCAAATCCTTCTGAAAGACTACTTTAATGTGATATTGTCACATTTGTAAGAATGGCTGCAAAATTATTAAGGGACCGGAGATGCGCGCTCCAAATCCCAAAACTGGGGGGATTTTCAATTTTTTGCAACTTTACACGACTAACTTATCCCCCTCCTCCCGTTGCCCCCATATTTGAAACAATTTCAGTATCTCTTTGCCACCTCTTCCT
Organism: Hemisphaericaspora subhashii; assembly: GCF_019202705.1. Taxonomy (NCBI): domain Eukaryota; kingdom Fungi; phylum Ascomycota; class Pichiomycetes; order Serinales; family Debaryomycetaceae; genus Hemisphaericaspora; species Hemisphaericaspora subhashii. Next base: position 60,583 of record NW_026057230.1, on the reverse strand, counting down.
TATCCACCAACCTAATATCAATAACCAATCCATCATGTCAAAAGCGTTATGCTGTTATGCATTTGAAACATTAATCAATAAATTAAATGTTCTAGATAGTCAATCATCAAAACATTCAATGAAAAATTATTTTGATATCTTACAGGAAAATATTCATCAATTACCAAAACAAGCACCATTATTTATAACCTGGAATAAGAATGATCATTTACGTGGATGTATTGGTACTTTCCAAAATTTACCAATAGAATCAGGAATTGCAAAATTTTCAATTAGTTCTGCACTTAACGATCCAAGATTCCCACCAATATCAAAATCAGAAATAAATTCTAAATTAAGTGTTTCAGTTACACTTTTGGAAAATTTTATAGAAATTAAAGATTATTATGATTGGACAATTGGATTGAATGGATTGAAAATATCATTTAATTATGATAATGAACATTATCTGGGGACTTTTTTACCTTCTGTTGCTGAAGATCAAGATTGGGATAAATTAACTACTTTATATTATTTATTACAAAAAGCAGAATTTTCAATTGCAAAGAAAAATGTTGAAGGTTTTTATAAAAAAGGTTTAAAAGAAGGTTGGATGAAATTAAGTAGATATGATGGAGTTAAAGGTCATTTAGATTATGATGGTTTTATTAAAATTAGACAAATGATTGACAAACCATAGCGTAGTAGCATAGATAGGGTAGTGTGTATTTGCTCAATTATCACACCCGATTCCGGAAGTTTCTTTTTTCTGTTTATAGAACAAAAATTGTAAATCCGTATTTTTTTGTTTTCAAGTCCGGGTTGAAACGGATCTGCATAATTCCGTATGTTTTATTTCTTATTTTCTTGTATTTCCATTTTTGACAGAATCTTAAATCTATCCAATAAACTAGTACTACGAGTTTAAACTTAAGAAACAATACTTGGTAACTATAATATGATCATCTGAGTAGTGTCACCTATATTGTTGATATCTTCAATGGCGAATTTTTACTGTGGAATAAATCTTTGGTGGCTTGTTCGTGAGTGATGATCTTCGGAAATTGATTTATGCGGATATTGTGATTTAAAAAATTAATTTTTTTTTCAATTCCCCCACCAATAAAACCCCAAAACGACCTGGTATAAATATACTTTGATTCCCACCTCCAACGATTTCTTTAGATTTTATTTAGAATGAAACATATTCTATATACCATACATATACCCACCCACCATGTCACTTCCAATTTTAAAGAAATCAGCTAATGATATTGTTGTCTTATCTGCATTAAGAACTCCAGTCACAAGAGGTCTTAAAGGTGGACTTTCCAAAATGTACCCAGAAGAATTATTATATCAAGTTTTAAAAGGTTCTCTTGATCGTTCTAAAATAAATCCAGAATTAATTGATGATATCTTGGTAGGTACCGTATTACAAACTTTGGGAGGACAAAAAGCTTCTGCATTAGCAGTTAAAAAAGTTGGTTTCCCAATCAAAACCACTGTCAATACTATAAATCGTCAATGTGCTTCATCGGCTCAAGCTATTACATATTCTGCCGGGACTTTATTAACCGGAGAGAATAAATTCACCATTGCTGCCGGTGTTGAATCTATGACTCATGATTATTTCCCTCATCGTGGTATCCCAACTAGAATTTATGAACCATTTAAACAAGATGCTAATGAAGAAGCTCAAAATGTATTAATGCCAATGGGTCTTACTTCTGAAAATGTTGCTTCTAAATTTGGGATTAGTAGACAATCACAAGATGAATTTGCTGTTAAATCTCATTTAAAAGCAGCAAAAGCTATTGAATCAGGACATTTTGCTAAAGAAATCATTCCAGTAGAAGCAAGATCCGTGGCCGATGAATCAAAAATTGAATTAATTACCAAAGATGATGGAGTTAGACCAGGATCAACTTATGAAAAATTATCCACCTTAAAACCAGTTTTCACTGATGATGGTGCTACTACCGCGGGAAATTCTTCCCAAATTTCTGATGGTGCTTCTGCAGTTATTTTAACTACTAGAGCTAATGCCGAAAGTTTGGGTATAAAACCAATTGCTAGATTTGTTGGATCTACCGTTGCTGGTGTTCCTTCAGGATTAATGGGTATTGGACCATCTGCTGCTATCCCACAATTATTACAAAGGTTAGGACTTGAAACTAAAGATATTGATATTTATGAAATGAATGAAGCATTTGCATCTCAATCAATTTATTGTATTGAAAAATTAGGATTAGATTATGATAAAGTTAATCCATATGGAGGTGCTATTGCTATTGGACATCCTTTGGGTGCCACTGGTGGTAGAGTTACCACTACTTTATTAAATGGCTTACAAGCACAAAATCAAGAATTAGGGGTTATTTCAATGTGTACTTCAACTGGTCAAGGTTATGCTGCTTTATTTGCCAATGAAGCGTAAGTAGAGTAATTAGGAGAGTATAGATTAAGTAAAGCATTAAATATTTATTATTATTAATTATTATTATTAGACTATTTGACATGACTATAATTAAACTAAACTGATATATCATAAACAAAAAGCACATATTAAAAAAGTTCTATTAAAATTTTAAATTAGCAGCAAAATACAAAACAACTCTAAACATTAAGCCCAATTAATTAAAGATAGTGGGATGGGAGTGGGAACAACTATTCATAATATATTGAGCGAAGCGAAGCTTCGCTACTTTCAATAGCAGCTTCGCTGCGCAAAGGAAGCTTCGCTTCTAATAAATGAGCTTCGCTCGATAGAAACTTCGCTTCGCGAAGAAACAGCTTCGCTGCGCATTAGAAGCTTCGCTATGCTCGCTTCTAGATATGGGTCCAATAAACCAACCAATAAAGACAAGTACCACCCAATACAGGAATTGTAAAATTATCATCTAATCCCCATAAATTAATAAATTCTGATACGCTGGCAATTACACCACATAAAATTGCATAAACATGGAAATTTAATAAACTCGTCTCTTGAGTCCAAAAAATATCAGTTGATGAATTAAAATTATTATATTTTGGAATAAAATATCCATACCATAAATATGCTGCTAAAGTACCTATAATCGCACTTGCCAAAGAACCAGCTAATGATTTACCACTGGCTAATTTAGGGGTGTATTTACCAAATTGTCTCCCAAATGTTGAAGCAGCAGTATCAGCCCAACTTAACAATAAAACACTTAAAACAGCAATATCTTTAGGATAAAATGTGAATACAATTAAAACACCAGCTAAATAATATAATACTCCATTATAAGATTTAATCTCATTTTCTCTAATCATAAACCACATTAATTTACAAATTTTTTTATTTAAATTTGGATTATTTAATCTTATTAAATCATTAGTTAATACAAGAATAAACATAGTTGATAATGGTATGAATAATTGTGGGATTGTAACTCCCAAAGTATATAACCATAATGTGATTATACCAATGGAAGAATGGAAAACTTTTCTAGGTATTTCATGTTTAATAAGAAATGCCCGGAATTTACTTTGTTGTTGATTACTGGTTGGGGTAGTTGTAGTGGTATCGTTTTCATTTAAACTGGCTGTGCTTTCTAGTATAGATTCTTGTTGAGATAATTTATTATTAATAAGGTCGTCATCAAATTCTACTTCAGTGTCATCAAGGTCATCATCTAATGTATCTTCATCTCCATCTTCTTCCTCTTCATCTTCATCATCCATAGTATCATCTATTTCTATTGAAGAACTATTGAAAATATATGATTTATCATCTTCTTCAATATAAGAACCATTTGCATCAAAATCAAATATTGTTGTTGATGGTTTACGTAATCTTATTTCATTATCAAAGTCATTCATATTCTCTGTTAATGTCATCTTTGTTTGTTTATATGTATGTCTCTCTCTATTAAACGATAGTTAGTTAGTAAGTGATGAGATTATGAAATTTAATTTTTGTTTTCTTTTTATTTAAATGGTAAAAGGAAAAAAAGGGGTCTGGGTTGTTCTTTTTTATATTTTTCCTGTAAATTTAATTTTCTTAAATAAAGTGACAGAAAAAAAAACAATAAGACGCAGACGATACAAAGAAAGAAAGAAGATCACACTACAATTTTTTCTTAACTTAGCAACGGAAATGTGACCCAAAAAAAAAATGTTGGACAAAATCAAAATCAAAAAATCACATGTAAATATTAAACAAACTATATAATCATCAATAATAATAATAGTAGAAATATCCATAACCATACAATACAATAATAAATATTACTACCATTATTTTGTAAAATATCAATTCTAAAAACATCAAAATCAATACTCAGATTATGATTAACAAATCTATTATTAGGTCTTCTACTACTAGTACTAATATTCCTTTGTTCTAGATCATCTTCTTCTTCATCTTCACTCATCAATATACCAGTAGATAATGGATTGATCCCAGTCATAACCTTATTATTCTCTTGTAATAATTGTTTAGGTACATGAAATATTAATGCTGGATCAACGTTATTATTCAAAAATTCTTCTAAATCAAATGATAATCCATCAGTTTCAAATACTTCATCAATAATATTAAATCCTGGTTTCAAATTATTTGCAATTGTTTTTGTAGGCATGGTTGCATCCGGAAAATTATTATAGAAATCCGCGGTATTACTACTAGATATAGTAGATAAAATCAGGGTATGATACCCATTACCAGTATAAACTATCTTTGGTTTAGCATATCCAATACCACTATTAGGTTGTTGATGATCAGCATTATGGTGTTGAAATTGAGGGACAATTAATACTGAATGTGAAGGATTCTTTTGATTTAGAACATGATTCTTACCGTGACCATGTGCATGTTCATTTTCATATTGCTTATGTGTCTGTAGACTTGCAGATTCATTCTGTCCTTTATTGTTGTTCTCATTCTTGTTCCCTTCATCTATATTCTCGGTGGATGTTACTTCTGTACTTGTCTTACTAATATCTTGATGTTCGGTTGAAGCATAAGCCATTGATAGCAATTGTAATCTAAACTTCTCTTGCCGACGTAGCATATCCTTCTTTAAATCTAGTAACAAACTTTCTAATCTCTTGATTTCTTCTAATGCAACTTGATCTCTAGCTTGATTTCTTGTTAGAGTTTCAATATTGATTGACCGATTGATAGGTGTTTCATTATATTCTAATTTCGTCACTGTCTGTTCATCATCATGTATCAACTCAATAGACGTATGTTTATCCTCCGCTATTAACTCCAGTTTGTCAGGTAAACCAGTAATCAAAGTCGACAATCGGGTTATTGTCTTTGTGATAACAATATATTTCTTAGACTCATTCATCATTTCGATTTTTTCAGATTCATCCAATGGAATACTTAATGCCGATATAATCGGACGTAATTCAACATGTGGATTCTGATAACTAATAGGAACGCCTTGATTCAGAACTGAAATTAATGGTCTGGTCTCTTGTAGTTGATGAACAATATGTTTATAAACTTGAGGTTTGGTTGGTTGATACGGGTGAATTATCATAGATTGATTATGATTATGAAGTGTGGAATTATCCCATGGGGAATTTGTATTCATTGAATTGACTAGACTTATCCATATTATTATGATACAAGGTAGATATTTCCAATAATACTTTATCATTGCCGCCTATAGTTCATTTGATTTTTGTATACTTTAATTTTGGGTGCAAAAAAGAAAGACGATGGCAAATCTTTGGTTATTTTTTTGGGTTAAATTGCAGCAAAATTATTTACATATGCAATTCTATACATACAATATTATACACTAACTCAAAAACTATATATACAAGTTCTACTTAAACAATAGCCTTAGCTATATCAAAATAAGGTTGAGCACTTGGAGATGTTGGATTTGAAATAACAATTGGTTTCCCAGCATCTGATTGTATACAAATTTCTTCATCCAATGGAATTGACGCAAGTGTCTTTAAATTATGTTCATCAGCCACTCTTCTAGCACCATCAGATTTAAATATATGTGATTCATGTTTACAATTAGGACATATATAATGACTCATATTCTGGACAATTCCAATCAATGGGATCCCCACCTTATTAAACATCTTAATCCCCTTCACGGCATCAATTAAAGCAATATCTTGTGGGGTACTAACAATCACAGCTCCATCCACTTTTAACAACTGTCCAATTGATAATTGCGTATCACCAGTTCCAGGTGGCATATCAATCACTAAATAATCAAGTGGTGGACCCCATTCAACTTCAAATAATAATTGTTGTAATGCTTTCATAACCATTAATCCCCTCCATACAACCGCCAGATCTTCAGAAACTAAATATCCCATTGACATTGATTGGATTCCATAATTTGATAATGGTAATAATTTCCCAGTATCGGAAATTCTTGGTTCTCCTTTTAGATTTAATAATCGAGGAATTGATGGACCAAAAATATCGGCATCTAATATTCCTACTGTTTTATTAAGGGATTTTAAAGCCAATGCGGTATTTATAGATACGGTGGATTTACCAACTCCTCCCTTGGCAGATGATACTAAGATTATTTTATCAACATTGGGGATTTTCTGTCGTATTGGAAGTCCCTTTTGAGGCATTGTTGGAGGTGGACCCTTGCCAACACGAGGAAGACCTAATGGATTCTCATGCTTGATGAAGCTGGATTGACTGAACTGTCTATTGTATGTCTTTAATATTTGTTTGGATGTGGAGATGAGCATGATTGGTGGTAAATGGAAAAGATTAATATCCATTGATATATTTTTTCTTCTCTCCATTAATAAGCTCATCTCTATGGGGATTCTATGGAGATTAAACCAAAACACAGCGTCAAATGATATTTCGACTACTACAGGTCTCCCCAAGATATGGATCCAAATGGTATAATTTCAGAAGCCTTCTGACACATATCCAACCCAAAAATGACCTCCTGCCAACAATATTTGCCCTTTCTACAAAATTAGGAAAATCAGCCATCGCAGTCATCAGGATTTCCGGTCCTCAATCACAATATATTTATCATCAACTTACAAAATCTACTAACCCTCCAAAGAATCGTTTTGCAAGTGTTAGAAAACTTTATTCTTCATCTACTACCACCCAATTATTAGATGAAGCTTTGACGATTTATTTACCTGGACCTAAAACATACACGGGACAAGATTTATTAGAATTACATCTTCATGGAGGTATAGCTATCATTAGATCTGTGTTAGAAGCAATCAAACAATTACATGATCCAAATAATGGAGTAATCATTAGACAAGCTGAACCAGGAGAATTCTCAAGACAAGCTTTCTTAAATGGTAGATTTGATTTAACAGAATTAGAAGGTATAAGTGAAATGATAAATGCTGAAACTGAATCTCAAAGGATCGCAACATTAGCTTCAATGACTGGGAAAACAAAGGGTGAATTTTTAAAATGGAGGCAAGATATCTTGAATAATATAGCTAATTTGACCACGATAATTGATTTTGGAGAAGATCAAGATTTAGAAGAAACTTTACATTTATTAGATGATGTTGGTCAACATATAATGATTGTTGAAACTGAAATTAAACAATATCTTGAAAAAGTTAAATCATCAGAAGTGTTACTTCGAGGAATCCAATTGGCATTACTTGGACCTCCAAATGCTGGGAAATCTTCAATTTTGAATATCTTGGCAAATAAAGAAGCAGCAATCGTTAGCGAAATTGCCGGAACCACTCGTGATGTTATAGACATCCCACTCGAAATTGGAGGATATAAAGTAGTATTGGGTGATACTGCAGGTATCCGTCTGATCAACTTGGCTGATCAAATTGAACAAGAAGGAATCAAACGTGCAAAGGCTAAATCCTTAAATTGTGAATTTGTAGTAGTTGTGATTGATCCAATTGCTCATTCCGATTTAAGTGAATTGAAAGATCATTTACACTTGTTATTACAAGCCAATAAGTCAATGTTGATTGTTTTAAACAAAGAAGATCTTTATCCGGGAATTAAACATAGATTAATTGAAGAATATTCTGAAAAACTAGACGTACCTACAAATCTTTTCAGAGTGGTTTCATGTTCTACTGGATCGGGGATTTCTGAACTTCGAAATTCCTTAATTCATGAGTTTAAAGTTATTACTCAATCGGAAACTTCTGACCCTATTATCGTGTCTTCTAGAATTCAGGATTTATTGGAAAATGATGTCTTATACGGATTTCAACAATTTTATCATTGGAAGGATCAAGATGATGTAGTATTGGCGGCAGAAAGTTTACGACAATCTGTTGAAGGAATAGGCAAAATTACAGGTCAAGCTATAGGAATAGAAGAAATCTTAGGAGTCGTGTTTTCAAACTTTTGCATTGGTAAATAAAAAAAAGTTCTATAGAAATAATACATGTACATATTTACTTTACATTACAACGTTCTTAAGCGCAATTACAGGTGACAAACATCGTGATTGTTTCTACATCCCAAGACATTTTCAATTGTTGCAATTGATGCCTAGTATGTCTTCCTGCTATCTCTTCGTTATTTTCTTGGACAACAGTATTCTTGATTTGCTTGCTTATATTTGGTGCCACTTTACATTCAAATACCAAAACATTCAATCCATAACTTAATTTTAAATCATATTGAACTCCCAACAATTCATCATCGTCATGTTCATCACTACCCTCCCTTTTCTCTTCAAAACAATCACCAGCATTAGATACCTCTTCATCATTGACAAATAGTTTACATTGAAAATCTTCATCTGATGTCAGATTTAAGTATCCACGTCCATTAACCAAATCATTCTTTTTTATATTATAAAGAAAATTATGCAATGATACTTTGAAAGATACAAATGGCAGTATTTCATTTGGTAAAGTAATACTATATGATTGATTTGTATATCCATTTGCGGGAACCTTATACTCAAACAAACTAGCTACTGAATGACCTGGATGGGTTGGGAATAATCCTTTCCTAATTTCTTGATTTCGAGGCAAGGGGAGAAGACTACTGCTGATAGCCTTTTGTTGAACAAATTGACTAATGTGGTTTGAAATTGCCACGGTCGAGAAAAGGGCCGATTCTTGTATTATTGCGCTTTCTGCTGGTAATAATGGTAATGTCTTACCCATAGTATTGTCAATGGATTTTTCAGTAACAACTTGTTTCGATCTTATTGTTGATTCAGGTTCTTGAGGTTTGGTTGTTTCATATTTCACAGGTAATTCTTCTTCTTGGATTTCATTTTCAGGTTCTTCGAGCTCTTCTTTTACTTCTACTGCTTTTCTTCTACGTCCCTTCTTTTTGGGGGTTTCAGGTACAGAAGTTGCAGGTTCAGCTTTACCCAAGTGTATCTTTAATGTTGGTCTACTCAGTTTACCTTTCGTCTTAGCGGTATCTTCATTTCCACCAGGGATCTTATTTTTCAATTCTTGATACTTTTCTTCAAAGTATTCTTCTAAATTATTTGCATCTTGATGAATTTGTGATGATTCATCATTATAAAGTCTAGCATTGGAAAATATAAGTTTGGCGGTTTCATGAAATTTGTTTAAATTATCTAAAAGTGGGAACTTGGGACTAAACAATTTCTTACTTTTCAACATTGAAATAAGTTTATTGAATGACATTGGTTTCTCAACAAAAGTTAAATAATCTGTATAATAATCAGTATCTACATCCTCAATAAAGGGTCCACTGATAACCCCATCATCAGGGAAATCATGATTCATTACATCTTCTAAAAGTTCAATACATATTTCAGGTAATTTTCCAAATGTAATTTCTGGTTGTTCAACTTTTGGTTTTACCGGTTCTGGTTGCTTGAATTTCAATTTAAACTTGGGAGGTTCAACTTTTTTACTTGAAGCAGCAGATTCGAATTCACGAACTTGATCTTTAACAAATTCATATATTTTAGTTGCATTCAACACAATCCATGAATCAGGAGCATTATAATTTGTTGCATTATCAAGTAATAATTGGAAATCATCCAAGAATTCATCAGTGGAATCCCCCGTGTATTTTGTTCTAATTCGTTTCTGGATATCATTAAGACAAATAGGTTGAGCAATTATTTGATAATAATCAGGATAGAGCTTTTTGGAAGGTAATTTAACAAAAGGAAATGCAAGTTGTTCATCATTTTCATCTCGAAGATCAGACACAAGATTTAAAGTGGATTGGAAGAATTGCTTGTATTCTTCAGGAGATGGATGATGATGGTTAGGTTTAGCCTTCTTAGGGGTTGATGTTGCACTTGATCCTTTTCTCTTTGGTGGCATTGTTTATGGAGTTGAAATGATTGGGTTTTTTAGCAACATGATTGAATTTAATTTTTTGTTTATTTTTTTTTTCTATGAGTGTTAGATTGGATAAAACCTGTAACTTTTCAATTTTACAGTTTGAATTTGAAAATTGCAATTTTAGAGAATTTTTCAAACCCTCAAATAATTTACAGTTTAGACTAAATAGATTAGTCAACCATCTTTCTCTTCCTATACAGTAGACATAAAGAGTTGGATATGGGACAAGGAGATATCACCATATTGTATGGATCAGAGACTGGAAACGCCGAAGAATATGCTAGATATTTGAAACATACCTTAGGTACTTATAGATTGAAATCAACTTTATCTTCATTAGATGAGTTCCCATTGAAAAAGTTAATCACCGATACCGCATTTCTAATTATCATTTGTTCAACAACAGGTCAAGGTGAATTACCAAGAAATGCCAAAAAGTTTATGAAATTTATCCTCAAAAGGAAATTACCTAATGATTTATTCCAACATTTATATTTAACAACTTTTGGATTAGGTGATTCTTCTTATAGTAAATTCAATTATGCCATTAAGAAAATACATACTCGTATGACACAATTAGGCTGTCAAGAATTATCACCAAGATCAGAAGCTGATGAAGTATCTCCTGAGGGAGTGGATGGGTTTTACGTTGAGTGGGAGGCTCAGGTTGTCCAATCGCTTTTGAAATTCTTCCCAAATACAACTAAACTCGAGGAAGCTAGTGTTCCTATGCCGCAATTTAAAGTCACGATATCAAATCATGGGATCGAGACAAACGGTGACGTTGCCTCCCAAGTTAAATTTTCTGAGGATGATTCTATTAATATTGGTACCGTGGTGGAAAACAAAAGGATAACCAGTCAAGATCATTTCCAAGATGTACGAGATTTCAAAATCAAATCCGAAGATTTACAATACTTGCCCGGTGATACAATATCATTGTATCCATGCAATCACGACCAAGACGTCGAAGCTTTATTGGAAGTGCAACCGCATTGGGCTCAGATTGCTGATCGTCCTCTATTAATTAAGAATGCACCACATATTGAGGGTGGGATTGTGAAGAATTTGACATTACGTACCCTTCTCAAATACCATTTGGATATAATGTCTATACCTAGAAGAAGTTTCTTTGCGTTATTATGGCATTTTTGTGATTCCTCAACCGAAGATGGACAAAGAGAACAAGAGAAATTAAAAGAATTCGGAAGTTTTGAAGAACCAGAAGATTTATATGACTATGCGAACAGACCAAGAAGACTGATTCTTGAGACCATTTTAGAATTTCAAAATAATTTGGTTATTCCAATTGCATATATATTGGATTTATTCCCCTTGATTAAACCTAGATTTTTCCTGATTGCTTCGAGACCCAGTGCGTCGGAAGTAGAGATAATAGTTGCTATAGTGGAATACAAGACTATCATAAGAAGAATAAGACGAGGTTTATGTACCAGATGGTTGAAATCTCTCCAACCAGGGGATGAAATTAGATTTTCTATTCAAAAATCAAGTTTTTCATATCTGGAGAACAAGCCACCGATAATAATGGTAGCACCAGGTACTGGAATCGCACCCATGAAATCTGTTATAGATGAAGTTTTACATGAAAACACAGAACAAGAGTTGTATCTCTTTTTCGGGTGTAGATTTCAAGAAAAGGATCATTTGACAGAATCATTCTGGCAAGCAGAATATCCTAATTTGCATATATTTAATTGCTTTTCTCGTGATAAGGGATATAAATATAAGTATGTTCAAGATGGTCTTTTTGATCAGTATAAACTTATAGGAAAATTGATCTTGGAAGAAAATGCAAAGATATTTGTTTGTGGTTCAAGTGGTAAAATGCCTCAACAAGTTAAGATTACATTTTCTGAAATCTTAAAGAAATATAATTCAATTACAATTGAAGAAGCTCAAAGGTATATACTTCAAATGGAAGATAATGGAAGATATAAGGAAGACGCTTGGTAGCTCTGATATAGATCTTCTAACAATTTTTTAGACAACTTTATTTTATAGCCCCATTTAGAATCTCAATAGAAAAAAATCGCTATTTCTCAACCGAACTTCAAATTTTTCACTTTACTCTCTCGTAAATCCCATCCAACCCTCCCATCACATGCTAAAACTAGTCACACCAAGGCACCTTATACCCAGGGGCATTAGGTATATACCATTTAGGTCATACTCTTCCCAACAACCTTCCCAAGGCTCAATCACTGTTGAAGGTAAAACATATGAATCAGATGAATGGACCAATATTCCACCATTTATTGTTGAATTAATACAACGAAGATTACATAAGAATCCAAATCATCCTATAGGTATTCTTCATCATTTAATCAAAACCAATTTCAAAGGAATGGGCTATACTATTTATGATGATTTCCATCCTATTGTAACTAAATTTCAAAATTTTGATGTATTAGGATTCCCAGAAGATCATCCAGGTAGATCAAGATCTGATACTTATTATTTTAATAAGGATCACTTATTAAGAACCCATACGTCTGCTCATGAACATGAATGTTTTCAAGAATGTAAAACACCAGGATATTTAATTACTGCTGATGTATATCGTAAAGATGAAGTTGATAGAACCCATTATCCTGCATTCCATCAATTAGAGGGTGCTCGTGTCTGGTCAAGATCTGACCCAAATTTATTAGAAACTATTCAAAAGGACATTGATTCAATTCCAAAGACTAATATTATTGTTGAGGATCCATTTAGAGAACAACCAATTACCCCAGATAATCCAAAACAAGATTATATGACTCCAGAAGAAGTACGTCTTGTATCTACTCATTTGAAGAAAACCGTTGAATATTTAGTTAATCAGGTTTTTGAAACTGCAAGAGCATCTGCCAAAAGAGCTGGATCTACTGAACCATATCTTAATGAACCACTTAAGGTAAGATGGGTTGAAGCATATTTCCCATGGACATCCCCTTCATGGGAAATTGAAGTTTGGTGGAAGGGAGAATGGTTAGAATGTTGTGGATGTGGTGTTGTTCAACAACAAGTGTTATTAAATTCTCAATTAGGTAATGATAAGATCAGTTGGGCATTTGGTATTGGTTTAGATAGAATTGCCATGCTTTTATTTGATATTCCAGATATTCGATTATTCTGGACATTAGATGAAAGATTCCATAATCAATTCAAACAAGGTGAAATTAATACATTTGCTCCATATTCTAAATATCCTGGTATTAAAAGAGATGTTTCATTCTGGTTGGGTGAAGATTCAAAACTTCATACCAATGATGTTATGGAAATTGTTAGAACTCATGCTGGTGATTGGGCAGAAAGTGTCTCATTAGTTGATGAATTCGTCCATCCAAAGACTGGTAAACAATCACAATGTTATCGTGTTAATTATCAATCAATGGATAGAAATTTAACCAATGGTGAGATTAATGAAGTTCATGGAAAAGTAGAGAATGATTTAGTTTCAAGATTTAATGTTGATATTAGAAATTGATTTGTTAGAATAGACTTCGTTGTCTTCTTCTCTTGTATATATATTTATCTATATAAATTACTTAGCTTTAGAAATAGAATAGTAATTGTTGTTTCCCCAATTGGTCAGAGTATAATGAATGTGGTTTGGTGGCAAAATGGCTTAAAAAAAATTTGAATAACGGCAAAATACAATTGCCCATATAAAATCAAATGCAACTACCGACTTCTTTTATTCTGAAAAGTTTTCAATTCTTTTTACTCATTTGATATTCATTTATCATTTTTCGCCAAATGCATTCACATCATCATATGAGATATCAAAGAGGTCTTGGAATGGGTATTGGTAAATTTGTATTTATTGTAGGTGCGGTATATTTAGGTCACGCAATATATCATCGTAATCACCCCTGTGGTTGTACATGTTCAAGTTGCTCACGCTGTCGCAACAGATGGAATCATAACCGAAGGTCCAATTATCATGAACATGATTCTCAACAATATAATGATTATGAAAAATGGAAGAGAAATGAAAATAGAGATCGCCCTTCAAAAGATGAATGGGACTACTAGACTGATAAGTTGTATTCAGTCAACAAACCCTTTTGTAAATAGTTGAACATACAAGCAGTGTATATAGCTAATTCAAACATGTAATGTTCTTTTAAAACTGTGATTATTGGTCGGCAGTAACGGGACCTCTTCCTCTTCTTCTCCTTGTTTGTGTAAATTTGGTGGGAGGGGAATTTTTTTCATTTTTTCCTTACCCCTTTCTTTTTATTTTTATTTTTTTGCAGCCGTCTTGATCCCTTTGATTGTATTACTCGAAGTTCATTTCCCATGGAACAATAAATATCAACTCAATTCTACTTTGGTAAGTATGAGCATAATAAAAACCATATGAGGATTGATTGAGAAGCCATTGTCTTTGAAAAGAATCATTCAGAACAGATCCTGTACCAAACTAGTGGCCCAAAAAAATGTCTACTTTTTAATTCTCTTCCGATTCTTTCTCGATGATATTTCTAGTTTTCAATGTATATGCTCTTACCCAGCTAGCTTGCTGTTGACTTGTAACCATTATCTTCAGAATTTCTTCAAAGAATTACTTGTTGGTAGCATATCATATGTATCCTATACTGAATATGATGGCTTCATCTAATGGGACTAATTTAATTTTCTTTACGAAGAGGGTTAAATTAATGTCACGAATTTTTATCCTTGCAACTATTTAATCTCCAGACATTCCAGTTGAAATTTCAACCCCAATTTAATACTTTCTACAAGTTTTCTTTTCAATCATTAGCTAAAACAGTTTAAAAAACATGAATCCTATCTTAACCACTTTCGGAGCTTTAAGTGCTGGATACATTGGGTATTCAGTATGTAAATTGGATCACCCACAATCCTGTCATTATTGTCATCACCACAAAAAATGTTCAACTTGTAATAAGGAGTTTGATGACTTGAATCTAGACTTCAGTTTGCAAACACTATACTGATGCTTGGTAGTCATTGCTTGATTGATTATATGGTATATAGATAGTTACTATGATATAGCTGAAATTCCGCGCAGATTGTTGCGAAAGCTATAGCTGGTGTCAGAAAACTACTTGCTACTTCTTTTAACACGAGTTGACTTACAAAGAGAAAGGATTCTCTTTAGATTAAATATGTTCGACCTTTTGTCAAGATAAGTTATTATGGGACTGAATAATACATTAAAACTATACGACACTATTTTACTAACAACTGATATTTCTAACTATTTCGAACATAACTAAGAGGGTAAACACTACGATACATTTAACAACGTGTCTCTATTAAGAAAATTCTCTAGGCGAACTTAAATCAACAAGGCTGCAACACCAGCAGCAGCACCCAATACCAAGCCACTGGTAGAAACTAAGTTAGCAGCACTTGGCATAGTAGACGATGATGATGTATTTTGTTGAAAGTTTTTAACAGTAGTAATGTTAGCACAGGCCAATCTGTTGTCGTTACGATCATGAATAACAACGGATAACCCACCAATATAAGCTGGATTCTTTGGATTTAATGAAAGGTAATCATCAAAATATTCAGCCATAAATGGACTTGAAGTGAGATTTCCATGCTTACCAGCTAAATCACCAACTTGTTTGGCAGCAGAAGTAGTGGCATTAAGGGTACCATTGTATGGGTTTAAATGGCCACCTGTACCAGTACAGTTTCCATCTGAGGGGACCGGGAATTGATGGATATGGTAAGGGAATGGCCCACCAGTTTTTGGTAATTCTTCGAAATCAACTTTAACCATCACTGTTCCGTTATTTGATTGGAAAGTAACTTCACCGGTAATGTTGGTATTTAGTTGATCGAATTGAGCAACGTATTCGACATTGGTTGGTGAGTCGGTGGAAACTGGCGCGTCTGCTGCAGTTGCAACGGCTGAGAGAGCTAAAGCTGATAAAATTAATTTGGAGATCATGTTTGGGTTATGGTTTGTGATAAGCAAAAAACGCTATTCAAGAAAGTGTCTTCCTTTTGGCTACTATTTATACAAAAACAACAAAGCTCGGCTCGTCCAATACGTCATCAAGTTGGGCTCATAAATAGCTTTGTCATCATACAGGGCTCATTAATAAATTTGCCATCAAGTCACTAAAGTTTCCTAGAAACAATATAAACCGTTTAAAGACATATCCAAAATAAAGAAAACCCCAAAGAATAAGTAATTACAATGACTAAAATTGTGCTGCGGATGCAAATATTTTTTAGTGACAGTTTTTTTGAAATATTTTTTATGATTACAAAACTATATATAGACTTGTTGCCAAATATAGAAGTTATAACTTAAATACGGTGCCCCGCGTATAAATTTCTTTTGATCTACTCAATAATTCTGTTTCTTGATGATTCGTTTATATTCATGATAATGGGTCCCCCACGAACTTTCATACAACAACACCATCGCAAATTCATCTCCACCTAGCGCTTTCCAAGGCCTAGCCTCATCCATTCGCATCCCCCCACCAAACCCCCACCCCCACCCACCTCGTACCAATGGCTTTTAGTTCTTATATAACCCAGTCTCTGCTGGTCTAGAATCTAGGGTTTTCACCATTTCTACATAACGTCATGTCCTATATGTATCAGAGGATCAGTAACAGTTATTTTTTAATTTCCAATTTTAGTGTATAATCGATACCGTTGACAAGAAAAAAAGTATGAAAAATATCTGACTAATTCAATCTAAAAAGGAAATTACGGATCACAAAATATATCTATCTCCGTATGTCTGGCTTCCTGGGTGTCTGTAAGAAGTAAAAACCTATGGCTTAAGAGTTAATGAATTAAAGACCCAGAACTGATGAATTAAACAAAATGAAGAAACTTGGCACAGCTGTGCACTAAATTAATAAGCAGAAAACAACATAAAAGATTGTAAAATCCTAGAATTGTAAAATTAGAGTATAACCTCGATTAAGTAACAATAATACTATGAATCACGTGTATTAACAAAATAAGGCGTCTCTATTAACTGGCTAATCCAGTAGGACTTAGATCAACAAAGCGGCAACACCAACAGCGGCACCCATCACTAAACCATTGGTAGAAACTAAGTTTGCAGCACCTGGGAGAACAGAAGACGTTACATTTTGTTGATTGTCGTTAACTGCAGTAATGTTAGCACAGGCCAATCTTTTGTTGTCACGATCATGAATAACCACAGATAACCCACCAATGAAAGCTGGATTCTTTGGATTCAATGAAATATAATCATCAAGATATTGAGCGGTAAATGGGTTGGAAGTGATATTTCCATGCTTACCAGCTAAATCACCAACTTCTTTACCGGCAGAAGTAGTTGCATTAGTCGTTCCATTGAATGGATTCAAATGACCGCCAGTACCAGTACAGTTTCCATCCGATGGGACTGGGAATTGATGAATATGGTAAGGGAATGGTCCACCAACTTTTGGTAACTCTTCTAAATCAACTTTAACCAATACTGATCCATTATCTGATTGGAAAGTAATTTCACCTTCAATATTGGTATTTTCTTGATTGAATTTGGCAATGAATAAGGTATCTTTTGGAGAATCAGTGGAAACTGGAGCGCCTGCTGCAGTAGCAACGGCTGAGAGAGCAAAAGCTGATAAAACTAATTTGGAGATCATGTTTGAGTTATGATTTGTGACAAGCAAAAACTGTATCCAAAACAGCGCCTTTCATACTATTTATACAAAAAAGCCATGAAGCTGGACTCGTCAATAAATTTGTCATCAGGACAATTAAGCTTACAAGAAACAATAGAAACAGTTTACAAAAAAGCAGAAATAAAGAAAAACCCAAAGTATAAGTACAATGGTTAATTGTCTTGGGTTGTGGGTGCAAATATTTTTTAGTGACAACTTCCCCTTGCATATAATGACGGGTTACATACATTTGACAAGATTATTTTTTAACTGATTAATCTGATTGGATCAAATGTTCCATCAGTAATAAATAAGCTTCTATTGTTCTATTAGTAGATAATGAACCTCATTGATATTTATTGTGTCTTCTATTATTCGCTGTTTCATTCGTTTATACTTTCTTTGTGTAATTCCGAATGTTAGCCAACTTGTTTTTTTTGCAGCCAATCAAATGAATGATTTCTAATCACAGAAACACATCCACTCTCAATACCTTGGAGGTAGGGGGGAGTTCATCCGAAATATTGCTATTTAACTAATTTCATGAGCATTTACCGATTCTTTGTTCAAGTCCCCATTGGGGTGCCCATTGGGGTTTGACAACCCAAGGTTTGGGTAGCCAATTGCATTCAAAATAGTTTCGTTGAACAAGAAGAGAATGTCCATACGCCGAATTGACATTCTGCAGAACGTTGCGGAATATCTGTCAATAGGCTCGTTTCGAATGGCAAATCTTTCAATAATCTATATTTCATGCTCCTCTCACCTGGAAGAATAAAACCGAGCTTTTTTGTGATACGAAGCTACATTAGCGTTAATATGCAAGTTTCCAATATCAACAGGACTGCTTCGTATTTCAAACTCTTTCTGCTTCTGCGTGCTGTGATTGAAGGCTACATCTGTTATATATAATGTCGGCAGTCTGCCCATTATATCATGGATTTAAATCCACAATACGACGAATACGGGAATGGAAGTGCTATCTTTAATAACAAATAATCGAATTGATTCGTTTACGTCGACGTTGAATTGAATTGATAGAATAATTATCCTTCATAGTAGACATTCCCTGTGGTTTGGCAGGGTATTCAGCAAAAGTTACTGGAATTCTTCCGTACATTTTATATTAAAAAATTATTTTTGCAATGGAAAAAAAACCAGAACGAGATCTTGGCGATCGAGGGAGGATTCCTAATTAGGAAAGGCCGAGCGAGTGTCTTGGTTTTTCCTGATAACTTAGACATTTTATAGGTGAGAACATTGTAGTTGGTTTCAATCAGGGTTAGGAAACGAATCGAATTTTCCGAATTTCGCGCTTTTTGTATTCACTTTTACGTTTTGCTGGAAGATTCGATTCATTCGAAGTAGCTAGCCAGTCAAATTCGATTCGTATTCGAAAAACTCGAAATACCCGAACGAATTTGGCTATTACGTGGCACAAAAATTTAATGATTTATAGATAAAAGTATTAACTTAGAACTAGTTTACTTCATTAACTTTAAATACTTATATACTCAATCTTCACTTTCTCTGAAGTAAGAATCTTCTAACTCTTCCAATTTTATTTATAGTTTGTTGTTAGAACCCAACAATTTTATATAGTTATTTAAAATAGAGGTTGAACCGTTTTTGTAAAAAAAAAAAAATGAAAATCACGCAAAAAATACTAAATACGCGTGTTTCTAACGCGTTTTAAATTGCAAATCGTCCAAGCAGATTTATTAAAAATTGGCTTAGAAGCTTGTTTTTCTGATTTGTTTTCAGTAGACAGAGAAAATTTTGCTTAGTATTTGTTGCAAACTACATACATTTTGAAACACGAATTTTTCGAATCGACCTTCACGGCACCCAATTCACCCGATTCACCCATCCAGCGTCTCCTATTTATTCGGAACGAGTATTCCCTAATCCCAAATTCGATTTATTCGGGTTGAATGAATATACCCGGAAAAATACCCGATTCGTTTCCTAACCCTGGTTTCAATCAAGGGTTCTTGGGTATTTGATAGAGGGTTGATTGCTCTCTGTGCATTGTTATTTATGTTTGCTATTGGGTAACAATGTGTATCTACTCACTTGTTTAAACATGTAATATTCCACCCACAATTCGTTCCCATGTGAATTTCTCAAATTTTTTTAGGCGCAGTAAATCTTAAATTTCATCAACTGATTTTCAGTATCACACAATTAACACAAAAAAAGCAACCAACATGAAAATTATCACATAGCAATTTACAATTAAAGGGAAACAAGTATAAACTGATTCTTAATTTATAATTTTATTGAATTGTTATATATAAATCCTTATTCCATTAACTGAATATAGAAAGTGAAAAACTATTAGCTTACAATGTATATACCATTATTAGGAAGATTACATTTATTAGATTGGCCATTTATAGTCATATCGTTTATGTTGGCCTGGATTGAATTTATTATATCTATGATAACATTATTATTACCACCAAGTATAATTGATTTGTTTACATTTACAACAAAATTAATTTATAGGTTTACATCAAATCCAATAAATTTAATTACAAAACATAAACGAATAAATACAATAGATAAAGAAGAAGAAGAACAGGAATATAAATATCTGTATATTAATCCAAATTTAGGTAATATTACTAAAAGAAAATATGATTTAATGATTGAATTGTTAAATGCTGAAAATATTGAACAAATGGTTAATTTATTTGGTTATACAATTGAAAGTAGAATTGTTAAAACTAAAGATAATTATTTATTAACAGTACAAAGATTAAAGGGGAAATCAGATAGACAACAACGTATACCAAATGGTAAAGTAATTTATTTACATCATGGTTTATTAATGTGTAGTGAAATTTGGGTAACAATGATTGATAAATATAAAAATTTACCTTATTTGTTATATGAATTAGGTTATGATGTTTGGTTAGGTAATAATAGAGGTAGTAAATATAGTCAAAAACATGTATTTGCTAATATAAATTCAAATGAATTTTGGGATTTTTCATTAGATGAATTTGCATTATTTGATATTCCTGATACTATAGATTATATTTTAGAAGTTACAAAAGCTCCGAAATTAACATATATTGGTTTTAGTCAAGGTACTGCGCAAGCATTTGCTAGTGTATCTATTAATGCTGATTTGGCTGGCAAAATAGAACAATTAATTGCAATTTCCCCAGCAACTACTCCACATGGGTTATATTCTAAATTTTTGGATATTTTCTTAAAGACTTCACCAAATGTGACCTATTTATTATTTGGACGTCGTGCACTTATGCCATCATGTATATTTTGGCAAAAGATAATGTATCCTCCATTGTTTGATAATATGATTGATATTGCCAATTATTTCTTATTTAATTGGAAAGCAGAAAATATTACTAAATTACAAAAAATGAGTAGTTATGCTCATTTATATTCACCAACAAGTGCTACATGTTCGGTTCATTGGTTTCAAGTAATGTCATCGAAAAATTTCCAAATGTATCATGATACTAATTCTAAATTAACTGGTTTCCATCCAATTAGTTATCCTTTAAAGAACATTGATATACCAATTCATTTAATTTATGGAACTACTGATTCTTTGGTTGATATTAATGTCATGAAAGAACAACTTCCTGATAGAGCAACCACAACTCATCCTGTCCCCGATCATGAACATTTAGATAACTTATGGGGAAATGATGTTTATGATTTGGTGTTTAAACAAGTATTACATTATTTAGGTGAAAATACTGATGAAGTAACTGCCAGATTTTTTAATCAATCGAAAGAAAATGAACAATTAATTGAAGATATAATTGTTAATAATAGTAATGGCGAAGTAACAGAACTGGAAATTGATGAAATTTCCTCAAATCAATCGTATCTAAAAACCAAGGCATTTAAACAAATGAATGGCACAGACCTTTCATATATCAAACAAGAATCCTTAAGGGCCGTAAGTCCAACAACTCTCACATCTGGAGAAAGACATGCTTCTATGGGAAGTTCAACATTTGTTTGAAAGCAATAGTAAATAGTATATAGAGACAATTTTATTGTATTTTAAGTATTTATTTATTACATAAACTTTGCAACATTTTTGGGAAATATTTTGTAATCTTTTTTTGGGTAAGTGAATTTACCGTGGAAATACTAGTAAATTTTGCAACCAAAAAAAGGGGGGGACAGAAATCTTACATAAAATTGAGATCCATAGATTATTTCTAAATTATCTCTGGGATAAGTATTATGTTGAAGAGTTTGTTGCTATATTTATCTTTGGACTAACTTCATATACAAACTATTCACTAAAGTATAATAAATGATTTACTTGCAAACAATTGGTCATGACAACAAATCCATGTTGTTAAAAATAATTGAATTAAAGAATGATAAGAATGCGACATTTTTGGTCGCATTATGTTTAACTACTGGGTGGCTACTAAGGAAGTCGTGTACTTTGGATCCAATTTTTATTAAATTGTTGCACATTTTTTTTTTCCGTTTTCCCAATTTTCTCATTCATTTATTAAATTTAATTACCCTTTTTTTACGATTGATGGATTAAACCCAGCCAACTAACCATAAATCAAATAGATATAAATAGATATTGCATAATGGATAGTGAGAGTCATACCTCTCCTATGTCACAAGTACGTTTACTAAGATTACATTGTTTTTTTTTGCACATACTGTTTTGTTGATAGGAATTCACGTTTTGTTATTATCAAATTGTGTGCGGTAAAAAAATGCAAAAATTACAAATTAAATGACTCAACTAACCAAATTATATTTAGAATCCAACCGATTTGGGGGAAGACTTTCGTCCAGATGGTATGTACCACCTATAGGAATAGAAATTACAAAAAAGGAATTATTTTACTAACTTTGTTTTAGCCCTTATAAAGAAGATTAAACAACAAATTCCAAGATCATTGCCGTATTATGATAATCTTGAAGTTACTGTCGACAACGAAGATCCTATAGTCAAAGAGCTCATGAAGTTACGTCCTCAAAAACCAACTCTTGTCCTCCATAGATCACAGCCAATTGATGAATCGATTGAAAATGAAATATTAACCTATTCAGCAAGATTGCAAGAATTATTATACTTATTACTTAAAGAAACCAATCTCGATGATAATATTAGAATATCTATTGAAAGTTCGTTATTTGATATGTCATCTTATTTGCCGAATCATAGAGCTCTGTATTATGAAACAGGTGGACTTGATAGTGGAGATCCTACCTCTCCCCAACAACCATTGTCTAAGAAACAACAACAACGAAAACAAAATTTACTCAGACCAATTCAAGTGAGTAATATGTTCTTATTTCCAAATAATTCGCTTTGCAGAATAATAATTGATAATTACGATTATTTAATTGAATTTTGTTCAAGTTATTTTAATCTTTCATTAGCATCTCATATAACTAAATTCTTGGTGGAATTAATCTATAATTTACAATATTGGGAAGTAGTTCATTTGGTTTATATGATACCCAAATTCACATATATCTTGAAATTGATTGATTTTGAAATCATAAATACATCTTTTGGTCCACTTATTAAACCTCCAACAACTTATTTGTGTGACGATATGTTACTGGGATTGCAATATCCTTTCCCTTATCCATTTTATAATTATTCCTATCATTCTTTCAATTCAAAAGCAGATGAAGATAAATTGAAGAGAGTAAGAATTTCTTCCTATTTAGATATATCATTGAAATCAGAAGACCAAGAACCACCATTAAAGAAAAAACGTGGAAGGAAACCAAAAGTCAAACCAATGACAGAAGAGCTTAGAGATGAAACAACAGAAATTGAATCTAAACTGGCAACACCGGGCCTTCAACAAGATTTCAGTATTCATGGCACTAGCCCTGATGACATCAGCAGTAGAGAGGCGACTGTGTCTGTCAAGGAAGAACCCGAAGCGGAACCTACTCCCACAATTGATACTGTGTCTTCGAAACCAGAACCGGAAACTTATGAGATTTCGCCCACTTCTGTCCAACAACTCCCACTTCCAAGCTTACCACCTCAACAAGATCAACCACAACCTACATTTGCTCCACCTGGTCCTATGCACAATGTTCCACCAATGTATCCTATGATGCAGGTAATCCCACCCGAACACTATCAATACTATCAGTACCAAATGCATCCATATCAACAACAGCATCCAGCACAGCAGCCACTACCGCCACAACAAACAAATCCTCAGCAACATCAAGAAGGAATGCAAGAACAACAAACAATGGACCGTCATCTTCAGAGTAATGCTCAACCTTCTTACCCCCAACCACAACAATTGCCTTCTCTTCAACCAATCATGTTACCTCAGCAATATCAACAAGGAAACGAAGGTGGATTGCCTTCGATAGCTAACCTAACTGGTGCTCCACAACAACAACAACAACAAGAACAACAGCCACCGATGTTCCCATTTCATAATCAATTGAAGTTTGTCCCACAATCACCTAATAGAACCCAGACTGGAAATAGTAGTAATCACCCACTTGGTACTGAATCATCAACTATTGATGCGTCTCCAGGATTAGGAGCTTCATCATCTCCAGAAAATTCATTTGATACATCTTCAATGCTTCACGTAAGACAACAACATCAACTGCAAGGGGATATATCTGATTCTTCCATGATTATAGATGAAAAGGGCAAGAAGTCCAAATCAAGAGTGATACATCAATGTCATTTAACTGATCCAATTACATTAGGTAAATGTCTTAAAATATTTTATGGTAAGAATGAATTATTAAGACATCAAGAATTTGTTCATGCAACCAAAAAGAAAATATATAAATGTGTTTATTGTTCTAGAAATGGGGCCAAGGTTCAGAGTTATCCTCGTCATGATTCATTAGCTAGACATATTAGAAGAAAACATGGAGTTACAGGGAAGGAAAATAAGATGGCTGTGAATTATGCCAAAGAAAATGTGGAAGTTATTAGTGATGGTCCTGAATCTCCGCTTGAAGATGATTCGACTGAAAGTGGTAGAACTGGATATAGTGAGGGTACAAATGTTCCTCCTCAACCTCTGTTTGTAAGTAATGCGAAAGGGAATTATAGTGGGTTTTTGCTGTTTAATAAAGATTCCGGAGTATTGGAACCAATGAGTGATTTACAAATAGAACAACATCGACAATACCAGCAACAGCAACAACAGCAACAACCACAGCAACAGCAACAACCACAACAGCATCAACAGCAGCAACAACCACAACAGCATCAGCAACAGCATCCACAGCAGCCGCATAATATATTACCATCAATACAGACTAGTTTACACGGAAACGTTGGTTCTTCATCCAATCAACCAATGTATTCCTCAATGCAAGGAGGACCACTTCCTGGGATTCACTACCCTCCTGGTGTGCAATCCAGTTCACATATGAATCCCCAACAACAGCAACAGCAACAACAACAACAACAGTCGCCCACACAAAAGCAATCGGTGAAACTTCCTCTGATTAAAGAGTTGGAGAGTTTTACTTCTGGCAATAAGCCCAGAAATCCTGGTGGAATTCATCATGCAATGGATATTGCATATTTGAATGCTGATGGTGCTACCAATAATTGAAACGATTTCGGGTTGTTTTATATATATATTTATACATTTCATGTCTTTTTACATTTCTATTTATATTTGTGTATCTAATTGTATGTTAAGTTTGATTTATTACGCAATGGCTCTTGCAGCGGAAAAAAAAAACATGGTGGCGAAATGGTTGCAAATTCGAGAGGTAATCCGGGTAACAGATTTGGTCGTGTACCATAGAACAAAAAATATTAGAAAAGACTTGGAGCCAACGGGATTTAAGAACATGGATGAATTGTAGATATAGATATATTGGGATCTTTAAGCGTCAAATATGACCCAAGGAACGAAAAGGAATATTTTGGATTGTAGGGTAATTATTGGAATGTAATAAATGTAGGTTCACCTTCGGAGAATTTTGCATTAGGAAGGTGTACGAGGTAGAGAATTTTTAAATTGAGTAGGGATGACTCAGAGATAATAAAAGAGACAGCCGCCAAATTTCTAACTTCTTGTCTATTCTTTGAAAGATCCATTGAATAAAATGTATTTATTTTGAAACATCTAGAATCGATTGTAAAAATTTTGCAGCCTTAAAAGTTTCGCACTTTTGGTTGGAATTAACTCACTGGAAAAACTTAATCCTTTGTTCCAGATCATTAGAAGCATATAAATATTGGAAGGCTTAGAGGAATCCCCCCCCCTTTTTATAAACCGTGTTTAACCAAGTTTAACCATATCAGCAAGACAAAACAAATATCCAATAGCCCACCCACCAAAGAAAAGATAATAGTAATTTAAGAATCATACAATTATTTATTTTTGTATTTTTATAAAATATAATGACGACATAATTTGAAATCTTTACATTGCAACATAAAATGATAGATTTGAAATTATGTAATTATCTGATTAATGAAATAGTAAACTAGATTTAATAGTGGAGGATTCTCTCCATTTGTCAAATGGAAATTAAATATAATATGTCTAGTAAAGGATATTCTCTTAAAATAGTTTTAACATAATTGTAAAGTGGGTTGTGCTGTATTTATAGGAGTAATTTATTATTAATTATTTATTTATAATGAAAAAACTTTTTGCAATCATTAAATGTCGTCAATTCAATACGAAAGAAAGTAAAAAAAAGTTGAAGGTGTAAAAAATTTAACCCAAAAAAAAAAAATTGCTAAATTTTTTCCTTTTAAAAAAAAAAAAGTAGAAGTGGAATAACATTTTAATTTAATTTAGTTATTCATTCATTCATTCATTCATTACAGAGTAATAAGATGAATAGTACTTATACAGAGACAGGTCCTACTATGTCTCCTCATCAACCGTTAGATTCACCATCAATAAAAGTGGAACGAGCAGCAGAAGTATCTTTGTTAACTCAAAGAACTACACCCCCTCCGCCATTCCCACCACAACAACAGAATTTGCTGACCAAACAATCTCAGGGCCATGTGGAACAACCTTCTCTTCAACAACAATCCGCACTTCTCAACATAGGAGATATACAATCCCATACATCACAACAACAACAACTGCAGCAACAACCACCTCCTCCCACAATGGTTGTTCCTTCCCTTCCTTCTCAAAGGATTGATAATCGACAATCTCCTTTTAATACTTCCGCTTCACCAAATTCCGCGAATGCAACTGAAAATCAATTGCAACAATTGTCACCACCACAACAACAACAACCAAATCAACCCCCCAATACATCCAATAATAACCCAGATCCACATAATACATCACCAGATAGTTCATATGTTGCCAGCACAACTACTGGTGTTGTTGTAGATAACAACGAAGTTACCCATCTGCCCCCTTCATCATCAGCAACCGCACTCACATCTGTAACATTTGGTACTGCCACTACAGCTGCTACTACAATTACTGACATCAATTCATCATCATCTTCTTCACCTTCAAAAGAGAAGCTATTTTCATTGGATCAACAAATCAAGATTTTAAGTTCAGCAAATCCGTTGAATATTGATGAATATTCCAATCATTTAAATAAAATTGCTAATATTTTACTTTATGATTGTGATTTATTAACTAAAGAACAATATTCAATTTTACAATCCAAATTTTTCCATTTAATGGATGAATTATATAAATTCATTAATTATGACGATCCAATCAATTCAAGACTATATTTAATAATTGAACGTAATTTTGATGTCTTTATTCAAATTTCAACTGATGGTTCAAAATTTATGGAAATTTCAACTAAAACAATTCGATTTTTAACTTCTGTATTAATGAATTTAAATTATTGGGAAATTTATAATTTATTAAATTGGAAACCAATTATTTATCATTTTTTGAATTTAATTCAATTTGATTTAAATGATTGTTATTTAAAATTCATAAATGAATATCATAAGTTTAATTATTCAAGATTACAACAACCTGATCCACAACCAAGATCTTCATTAAATTCAAAATTAAAATCAAAACGTCATCAAAAGAAATTATATTTACAGCTGAAATCAAAGAAAAGACATGGTGGTGAAGGTGAAGATCAAGATGAAAATGATTCCGATCTGGAAACAACAACAACAAGATTGACTACAAAACAACGAAAAAGACTTAAAGGAGATAATAAACCTGCTGGTCATAGGATTATTAAAAAGGGAGGTCAAGTTATCCCCAATAATTGTGCCATAAATACAGCTCCATATGGATCAGCAGTCAAATCAACTAATTATGATCCAGATGTCATTCATGAATGTCAATTACCTTCTCCTGAAGAACCCCATAAATTATGTTTAAGACGTTTCTCTAGAAAATATGAATTAATAAGACATCAAGAAACAGTTCATTCAAAAAAGAAAAAATTATTTAAATGTTATGTATGTGTTAAACAAAATCCTTCAATTGGTCCAAGAATTTTCACTCGTCATGATACTTTAGCCAAACATATTAGAGTTAATCATAAGATTTCTGGTAAAGAAGCTAAAGCTGAAGTTGCATATTCAAAAAAACATGCAGAAGTGGTTGAAGAAGGTGATATTACTGTACATGTTGGAAGACGGAAAACTAAAGTTGATTTTGAATTAAGAGCTCACATGGAAAAAAGAAGAAAATCAAAATGTGGTGATAATGATGATGATATCGAAACAAATAGTGAAATGGACTCTGATATGGAGATGGATGACCAAGACCAAGAACAAGAGCAAGAGCAAGAGCAAGAACAAGAACAAGAACAAGAACAAGACCAAGACCAAGACCAAGAAAGTAGTATTACTGCTTAGGGTAGTTGGCGGTGTGTTCTGTGAATTATTATTTATATTTAGTATATTTTTTTGTTTCTAGTTTGAATACAAATCGTATAATCTTACAATAATTTTACATTTTCATTTGTCTATATTACATTATTTATCATATGTTACAGTGATGTTATAAACTCTTTTCGTATGCCTGTTGAGCAAATATGGCTCGCTTGATTTCTTCATCTTCAATATCTTCAAATATCTCTGGTGGGACTTTTGCTAATCCGGTAATTGGTCGCCTTAAATCTGCAACATTCATTTTAATATCATATACTAATTTGTTAGAATCATTTTCTAATTTGGAAATCTTTATCGTTTTTTGAGGTTGAGTAGATTCAGGATAGAATGTCAGATTGCTATACATATCTCTAATTCCTCTAGTCAAGGTTTGTCCTCTAGCTTCCAGTAATTTGGTGTTATATTCTTGTGTTTTCTTTGCTATTTGATGCATCCACGTGACATCTGTTTGATAATTTACTATAGGAGTTGCAGTTAATGGACTCCCACCTCCTCCACTACCACTAGCAACACCCTCACCAAATATACTACTTAATTTACTTTGATTAGGGAAAATTTCAACAGGATCGGCCAATTCTCCAGGAATATCACCATTGTCTAAAGCTCTTTGTTCCCAAAAATCATCAATAACTTTTTTACCTCCTTTAATCATTCTTGAACCAAATTCCCTAAAAATAGATCTTGCTGTTACTAAATTAACTGATCTACCTTTATATGAATTTGGAATTAAACCACGTTGAATTAAATCCATTTTTTCTTCATGAGTACAAACTTTCTTAAATAAAGTTAAGTGTGTTTTAAATAATAAATATGAATCACGAAATCCTACTAATCTTGCTGGTTCAGTAGAAATCATATATAATCTATCTCCTTGTCCTAATAATTTAAAAGTTTTCATTTTAAATTCTCTACCATCTTTCAAATATCCCAATTCATCAATTTTCTCCTTGCCTTTAGGATCTTCATGAGGAATTACTACTTCATCATTAACTATACTTATTGGATTCCCATCCTCATCAAAAACACCTTCTTCCAATACCAAGAATTTTGTCCTTTTACGTCCACGCTTCTTTGGTCCTGGTTTATCTCCATGATCACCTTCATCCTCTTCGCCTTCTTCGCCTTCCTCTTCTTCGTCTTCTTCGTCTTCCTCTTTAATATCAGCTGTTTCTTGTGGGGCTTCTTCTCCATCTTGAGTCTCGTTGATTTCCAGATTGTTATCCTCTAGTTGTTCGGCAAGATCACGAGTTGACGCCTTTCTCTTTCTTGTCTTTCTAGCAACTATTTCTTCTTCGTCTTCTTCTTCCTCCACATCTGGTTGATCTTCTTCTTCGTCCTCGTCGATATCTTCATCAACGTAATCATCATTGATTGCATCATCTTCAAAGTCATCTTGCTTGACATCAATCTCCTCTCCTTCGCCGTCCATTATTGGTTCCGTAACGTCGTTGCGTGTAGTATTCCTTGTCATAGCTAATCCGATTGATGCTTTTGTTTACAATTGAGTGTATGAAATGAAGTAGGAAAGAATTTCTCCTTTGATTGATTTGATATTTTTATTTTTTCTGGTGAATGAGAATTGAAAATTTTAAAATGAAAAATGTCTTAAATGCAATGTCTCTGTTTAGCTGTATTCCCTAGGATGATTGAAGACTGTTCTTTCGGGAAAATAAGAATATGTTAAAGGAAATGGGCTTTTCATTTCCCTTAGTTAACTCTATTGAGATGTATCTCAAAATTAAAAAGCTCTCCTTTGCTTTTTGTTGTTATCTCTCCCGGGTCGTCATTGGGGGATAGTCTCTCTTAATATGCATTAGACGACATTTTACCCTATAGCTGTTACCCGACTTTCTCAGCAATTCAATTTAATTGCAATGCTCCTCAACGTATTTCAAAGTTTACTAGAATTGATTTGTGACCCATGTAAGACACAGCTTAATAAAAGACAAATGGATATTACAAATCCTTCCTCCAACCCTTGCATTCACCTGTTGGAAGATTATTAAATAATCTAATCAATATAGAGTTTTAATACATCAATTTCCGGTCGCTTAGTGTTGCACACAACTCTCCTTTAGATTCCATTCTACTATATCTACCTTATTGTCTTGTTCTCCCTAGGTCAGTTTCCCGGCTTCTTTTTATTTTTATTTTTCTTCTTCCTTCATTTTCTCTTGTTTCTCTTTTTCCTGCATTTTCTTATCTGGCCAAGGGTTTGGAATCCCCATAGCATCGTAGTACTTTATTCCACATTCTTTTGGAACACCAGCTTCCATTCCTGGATCACAAGCACATTTAGGGTCCACTCTAAACTGCATTTCTGAACGGCACGAATTGTAGGGCTTGTGACAGTAGCCAAGATCATCAAAGAAATGAATTCTCTCTTTAGGCAAGAATAAACTAGCGGCGATATTGTGCACTGGAGCGTCGCCCCATCGTTCGTAGAAGAAGCCTCCGTTATGACCCAAAAATTCAAAGAAATCTGTCCATATGCTTGAGATCTAAAGAATTTGAGGGAGGCGATTTCGAAACTTGTCCAGAAATGACAGCCATTATAAGTTTCCCCATCATCGTTAGTGAGGAATTGTCTGAAGCTATCTTCCGAGATATATTGGGGGTTAGCATTGATGAATTTTTTAAAATTGTCCCATAGCGTAGGAACCGTTCTTGGTCTATCCAATCAGGATAGGACCAGTGTTCTTTCGGTACTACTTCATAGTATGTATCTCCTGAGACCGCCGACGTGGTCAACTTGATGAATTCTTCGGTAAATGGTACATCCTTGAAGAACACCCAATCATAGTTAAATTTTCCGTTAAAGCGGTCTTCAACATGAGTAATGGACAGTAACAATCCATATATCTCTCGGTTTCCGGCAAGTGTCACAAAAGCAGCTTTTACCTTTTCTGTCTTTCTGACTTCCAGGGGAGGTAATACCTGATGGATATCGACATTGGAATCCTCGGGAAGTATCTTTCCGTCGGTCGTAGTATGAAGGACTTGCGTAGTGTCCCTTATTTTACCTAGTCCTGAAATTGAATATAATATGACGTTTGGTACTAAGACAATTAAGAATATAATTGCTTTTTGGTGGTTTGCGACTCATCTTGTAATAGATTGTTCGATCTCCAAACTCAAAACACTACTATTGTGGAGAAATTATGAACATAGTGTTGGTAAGTGTATCGATAAAATTCAAAAAGAAACATGATATAGGGACGGTCTGCATTTTTGGAGCCAAAGCTTCAATGCAATAAGTTCTAGATTTTATCCTCATTTTTGATATGTCCATGCTATGATTACCGGTTGGGTCCTTGACAATTAGAAGGAGGCCTCTCTTGGCGTGTTTCATGCCAACTTAGGTCTGTGTCTGGATTGGCATTGGCGATAGTTCCTTCAGCCAACGCATTGGGCCATGGCGCGCCGTTGTCCATGTTTATTAGAGTCTTTGTGTCTTGGCAGAATTTAGACAAGCTCCTTCCTGAGCTTTCATGAACATCACCTTTGGCGCCGCTGATGTTTAAGTATGTATGAAATTGCATACATATTTCGATGTTTTCTGGTCTCCACATGGGGAGCAATCGTGCAACAGGTTCAGTTCATTTATAAATATCAGTGTAATTCCCCTAAGTTCCAGTGTAATTTAGTAACCGAGATTTTATATATTTTATGCATAATTCAGTCTAGTTTAGATCAGTTTATAGCTTACCCAAGCTTTCCCCTTTCTGCGCTGGCTTCACCTTTCTCAGAGGTATGAGGGTGACATAACGATACTAACTATGCAACTGACACGCGTCTGTGTATCGGTACTAGTTCTACCCAAACAATCTAAGTTATTAAATTACATGCAAATAGAATCAGGAGAATGAAAAGTCATGATGTTTTCTTACGTACATCTTGTCATACCTAAAAACCAATAAGTATCATGGTATTCATCTCGGTAATGATGAGACGGAGGGTGGGTATAGAGAAATTCGAAAAGACAATAGACTTAGGGTTTTTTCGTGAAAAACTATGGCAGAAACTGAGTATGCTGTTATTCGGGATGAAATTTATGATACACCCTTGTTTCGCAGATTGATGAACGTCATCCACATGTCTATTCTTGAATATCGCTTTCATATAGTTAGATGATGTAGAGAGTCAAGTGAGTTATTCATCCTATGGAATTTCCGGGATCTATAGAACTTCGCAACATTTTGACTAATCGAGTGAAATCTGTATGTTCCTTGGTTATCTCTATATACAAGATTTAGACATATTAAAAATATTTATAACTTAAACGCAAACAATAGTCGCAAATCAAAAGATTATGTCTCTTTAGTGTACACATCATCATCCTTATGCTCACAATCTGGTTGCTCGTTCTTAAATGCAGGCTTATTCGCAAGATACTTATCGAAGGCATCATTAGTTTCTGGGAATGGTCTTCTACCTAATAACCGAATCATATCTTCTCGTGTTATACTTTCTTTAGTTAACAATTCATTGGCAACCAATTCAACTTCTTTTGATTTCTCTTGTAATATTTCCTTACATTTAGTATAACATTCAGTAACGATTCTTTGTACTTCCTCATCAATTAATTTATTGGTAGCTTCACTAAATGGCTTTGTTAAATCATCTTGCGATCGGGTATCAGCATAATTGACCAATCCTACTTTTTCAGACATACCAAATCTCAACACCATTGATTGGGCAATTTGAGTTACTTTTTTGAAATCATCATGAGCACCACTGGTAACCGAATTAAAATTTAACTCTTCAGAAACTCTTCCACCTAAAGTCATGGTCATTCTGTGATACAATTGCTTGACATTCAATAAGTATTCATCAGGAGGTAAGTATTGAGCATAACCCAATGCACCTTGGCCCCTTGGAATAATAGAAACTTTCAACAATGGATGGGCAAACTCTAAATACCAACCGCAAACAGCATGACCAGCTTCATGATATGCAACAATTTTCTTTTCTTCTGGTTTCAAAAGCTTGGATTTCTTTTCAATACCACCAATTACCCTTTCAATTGCCAATTCGAAGTGCCTTAAAGTTACTGATTCTGCATTATATCTTGCACCGATTAATGCAGCTTCATTACAAACATTCGCAATATCTGCACCTGAAAACCCTGGTGTTAAAGCAGCAAGT
The DNA here is from genome assembly GCF_019202705.1 of Hemisphaericaspora subhashii. Classification (NCBI taxonomy): domain Eukaryota; kingdom Fungi; phylum Ascomycota; class Pichiomycetes; order Serinales; family Debaryomycetaceae; genus Hemisphaericaspora; species Hemisphaericaspora subhashii. Next base: position 26,659 of record NW_026057230.1, on the reverse strand, counting down.
CTGCCTGACAAATCATGATCAATATTCTTTTGCAATTTAATCTTTTTTAAATGTACTTCAAAGATTTCCTTTCTTCCTTGTAATTCTGGATTATCAATATGAATATGCCTATCAAATCTACCAGGTCTCATTAACGCCTTATCTAACATATCTGCCCTATTAGTACCTGCTAAGACAACCACATGGTCACTGGTATCGAAACCATCCATTTCAACCAAAAGCTGGTTCAATGTTGTTTCACGTTCATCATTGGCACCACTCATATTACCTTTAGAACGCAGCTTACCAATAGCATCAATTTCATCCACAAAAACAATAGATGGAGCGTTTTCACGGGCAGTCTTGAATAAATCACGTACACGAGATGCACCAACCCCGACGAACATTTCTACAAATTCAGAACCAGAAACCGAATAGAATGGGACTCCAGCTTCACCTGCAGTTGCTTTGGCAATAAGAGTTTTACCAGTACCTGGTGGGCCAGAAAGAATTGCACCTCTAGGGATCTTTGCACCTAATTTTTCATATTTTTCAGGATTTTGTAAAAATTTAACAAATTCCATAACTTCTTGCTTTGCTTCAGACATACCTGCAACATCCTTAAATCTGATCTTGACTTCAGTTTCTTGATTAAATTTTTTAGCGGTAGATTTTCCAAATCCCATTGGACCACCCATACCTCCCATTCCGGCACCTGCTTTCTTGGTCATGTAATAAATTGCACCCAAGAATAATAATGTTGGAACGAAGTTAATAATCATCTTGGCGAGACTTCCTTGTGTGGTATACAACACTGGAACACGCATTGATGGAGCAACTCCATACTTATCTTGAACTTCACGTAAGTTACGTTCGAATGTTTCTACGGATCCAATTGCAAAATAGAATGATCCTTGATGATGGGAATATTGTGCCTTACCATTGGAATTAAGTTCAATAAGGGCAGTTCTATTGTTGATTATAATCACTTTGGAAACCAAATTCTGTGATAAAAACTTAGAAGTGAATTCTTGGAAAGTGATCTCGTTTTCGTCAGTTTCTGAATACATGGAATAAAGGATATACAAAGTAAGACCAAATAATGCACCGAATTGAAACAATTTTTGGGGATGGAGATCAAAAGTAATAACATTGGAGTCACTATCCTTCTTGGGTGGTTTCGATTCAGATGAAGACTTTTTCAGGTCTGATGATGAAGGTTTCAGCTCTGAAAAAGGGTCTTGTGGCGGCTTGTAGAACTGGTTCTTAATGTCATTTGTAAGCATCTCACCAAATCTTTCCAATTCATAGCTATCTGGACAAAGCTTGTTGGTGGCAATTCCTTTGTTAGAAAGTGGAATCGATTCCAACGTGTCAAAAATCTTGTGCCATGATCTTACCGCTTCGGGGTCGAATTTAAACATAGTTGCATAATCAGTAATAAAATCATGCATGTTGGCAGTTGGAGATAAGTTGGAATACAATCTTAACATGCGGTTCACTTTTCCATTACTAAACCTCAACTCATCTAGGTATACGAAATTATTCAGAATTACATAGAAAATCTGAAAGCACTTCAATATTTCTTCTTCTTTTAATGGCGCAAGACCCGGGTTTTGGCTACGAAACGTTTCTTGCATCTGCTTAAATAATGTATGATAATTGGTATTCAAATATTTCTGGTCATGCTTCTTCATCAACTCGCACTGTATACGACACTCTTCTATGCAAAATGAATAGACTGCTTGTAATCGGTGAGCAAAGGCAGGATCAAATGCATCTGATGATACATCGATCCCCGGATCTGTTATCAAATTCTTTGCAAATGCTTCTCGTGGATCATGGATATGTGAACTGATTTCAAGGCCGTACTTCTTCTTGTCAAATTTCTTGAACATATTCTGAAGGTCATTAAAGTAGTTCTTTGGGTCTTTATTTTTCTCAAGTAATTTTATTGACTGATGGAAATTTCTAGTCAATGCAATAGTTGTAACACCTGGAAGAGCTCTCCTTATCATTCTCATGGAGGCTATCCTGCCTCTAGCTGCGATAAGAGACATTTCGGATTTAATGATGGGTACTGGGCTGATGAAATAAGACCCAATGGGGGAGATTAATTTTCACTGGTTTTTTTTTTGCCTCTGTCTGACAAAGAGTTGGGAATTTTACTTTGAGAATAGAATATGTACAAGGTACACGACTTACTAGGGACTTTGAAATTCTTATGAGCCGAATCACAATAAATAAAAGAAGTTTCCAATTTCGTTTTGGGCTTGCAGCATTTTCTATGATTCATGCAGAATAAAAAGCTATGAAGAGATGTAAGACTATATCAGTGTGATACCAAAAACCTACTCTGAAAAATGAAATGGAATAATCAAACTTTTTCTCTTTTAGCGATTATATAACACGCTTTCATTAAAAGCGTTGATAACAGCTGAGACAACAAACAAGCGGAAGAGCTTATCAACCCTCGTGTAATTGTCGTCCTTTCATGCCATATATTGGTTTCTGTGTTATATGGATTTCTATTATGTATACATCATGGATTAAGCGAAACGTGATATTTGCCCTTCCAAACAAAAGTAGACCATTTATTTGAAAAAGAATAATCCTCACTTTCCACGATATTTTACATTGATATCGCAAGCTTAATTAAGCGTGATACCGAACACATATAGGATCTAGGAAATTAAAAAAAAAAAGTAACGCTAGCTACATTGCAATTGTGTCTTCTCCATCCAATTGATGGTGGAACCTTTTTTTCTCCCGATATGTTGCTTACATACAATCACTAAATTGAGATAGAGTTTGTATGTCATCCTTTCACTAGAAGAGTACTGTTACTTATGAACCTTTGTCTTTTTCATGCTTACTCCAAGCGTGGTTTTGTCATTATGTTCCAATGTTATCATATTCCCTCGACTTCCAAGTTTCTGATATTGGATATTCAAAAGAACAGAAGCTGTAATAAATAAAAAATATTCTGAAATGCTAATTAATCAATTAGCAACAAAATATTATTTTCGGAATTGCTGCAAAAAATTTAAATTAATTTCGTCAAACTTATTGAAATTAGGGAAACTCAGGCAACTGAATACACTTCTGCATAACTAATAAACTCAAGAAAATATATAATAATAGTTACATAGGTATAAAAACATAACAATCGTTAAAGACATAAATTTATAAAATAAGAGCTTTCAGGTTAACTTTGGCTAGACTGTCAGCTTAGATAGTGATGTCAGCAATTACTGGTCTATGGTCACTGAACCTAAAACCGTCATCCATTAAATTTTCCATGATTTCATGTTTAGAAGCTAGAATATTTCCTCTGCTTGCAAAAATAAAATCAATGGTATCTCCTTCTGCCCCAGAGAACCCGGAAACTGTACACATATTCTCGTTGATCTTTGTGCTTGCAATATTGGAGGTATCATCCAACGCTGTTGCAAGAATCATGTAAGAAGATCCAGTTCGTTTTGAGTTAATATCACCAGCAACAACCGTTGGATAACCATTTCCTAGTTCGTCCACATACTTTACAATTAAATCGGAACCATAATTTCTTGCTTCGTTGGACTTGTGATCATAATGTGTGTTAAGTACATTAATCCCAGCACCAGTCTGTTTGTGAATAAACGTACATATAGTCACAATTCTTTTATAGGTTGTAGAAGGATGTGCAGAGGGGATATCTGGTGTAAGACTCAACCATTTCTGAGTACCGCTCTGTAAGTTCCAATCTTCAGCATTATATATAATTGGTGAAAACTCACCAGTATTTGCACCATCGTCGCGGCCAGTTCCAAAATGAGTCCAAGGGTAAGAATACTCGTCTCCATTAAGGCCATACTTGATATCGTTAAGTTGATTAACAAATACTTCTTGAAGTGTAAAAAATGTTGGAATTCCAAGGTTACATGCCTTCATGGCTGAAACGAGCGCATCCTTACGTTCGGCCCAAGGCTTTTCTCCTTTCATTAAGCTCGGGCCGCCGTTCCTTATATTATGGTTAAAAACTCTAAAAGTTAGTATATTCTGGTCTCTTTTGGTATTCCCTTCTTGTTGTTTGTATAAATGATAAGCATTCAGGATGTCAAAGAGGCAATAGATAAAATAAAGTGTAAGGTAGATGTTTCTGTACATTTGAAGATTTTGTTTTAATCTAGGGAATATCAAATATAATAATCTTCTTTTGGGAGAAGAAGAAGAAGAAGAAGAATTTGAAGCAATATTTATATTATGCGAGGTCATAGAACCATTCAATGATTCTTTATAGATTAGTTTTCTAACAACGGAGCGCATGCTATGTTTATTTTTTAATTTAGTCTCTATAAAAAATGTGGCTAAAGCCTTACAAAATAGTGATGCAAAATTTTTTATTATTTACAATAATTAATCAATGTTTGACTTTAAGATGACAGTCAAGAAGGCTTCATTGGGTCACAGGTAGGTGGAAGGTGTCTGCTTACGTGTATAAGACATCATAGGGTCTACCAAAAATATCGACAATTCTAATCTACTGTAGAACCCAAATACGTAAACTCCAGGCCCAACTAATATACATCGAATAACGACAACTTTGCCTTACGGAGAAATGATCAATTTAGTTAGCTAAATCATGAAGGTCATGGGTTTCCATCTTTGAAAAATTTTAAAACTATCATCAACTAAGGCAACTTATATTTTTAAGCACATCAAGTTCTTTTTGCTGCAAAATATTGATCCAAAAAATATTTAACGGAATAATAATTACAAAAAAAAAAAGAAATTACAAGATGGAGATATACTTCAGTTGGTTTAATAGATCCTATTAGCCTAGCGGAAATCATCGAGGCTACCAGGATGAATTAACCGTAAAAGAAGGTTAACAATCAGACATCATAAGGTGTTGAAATTAGGTCTTACTAGCCTATTTCTACACAATTATTTGAATGTAGGACCTCGGCAATTCCTTACGCTAACCAGCACTCTGCGAAATTTCCAACGTAATACATTTAATATTTTAACTAGATCTGGATTCAAAGAGTCATCGCCGATCATGAAAGTCATCAGATCAACTTTGAATCAACTAAGATTTGATCTTACAAATGTCGCCCTTCATTTTCTTCGGAGATGCAAACTCTGGCGGTGTCTTTTCTTTTTTCTGAAATAATAATAGATTTCCTTGAGAATGTATCTTAAATTTTGGAATTGATGTAGTAGAAAAACATTGTACGAAATCTCCGAATGACCTCTCCACGGCGCTCAAAATATATCGTCTGACTTTATTTTTGGTTGGAAGTATTCAGGAGCGAAAAACCTCTGCGTTCTGTGTCTTGCAACACTTTATCTGGACAAGGAAACGTTTCAAGCTAACAAGTACTTCTTAGTGCGGGCAACATAAAAACGCAATCATGGTCATTTATTGACATTTATAATCTCGTCAGATTCATTACGTTTTACTACGTGACGATCGAAGAGATTATTTTGTCAAGTTTTACCTCGCGATCCCAAAATCAAACACCCTTGAAAGATCTGATAGCCAATCCCCTAGCTTCTCACGAGTAGACTTGAGAAGGTGGTACAGAATAATCTTTCTCGCCATTTAATATCACTTTCATCGCCTTATCTGGGTAATTTTGAGTATGCCCTTCCCTTCCAGAAATGAAGCGACAGCGGGACAGGTAACTACACGAATGGCTTTGAATAGCGTAGGTAATTGAACTGTTCATCTTGCACAAGGGTTTGGCAGTAGTCATCTCTATACGTGATTGAATGGCCTATGAAAAGTAGAATTATAAGAAGATATACCAAGGAAAGGAGCTAAGTACCAGTTAATAGCTAGACTCGAATGATCAAGGTGTTTCATTGAATCAGCACATTCTGAGCAGGGTGTCTCTTTAGATATGACATGTCCAAAATACATTCAATGTTCATACTTTTGGCCCAATTTTCTTTTTTGGTAGCCATTACATCTGCCATTCCTTCATCGACAGAGAGAAGTTTCTTCAATTTCTTAATTTGCTGTTCCTTCAAGACATTCTCTATGTAACGAATGTATAATTCGTCATCGCTACCATATCGACCGGGGTATTTTAAGTAAAAGTTCGATGATCATCTTACTATACAAAATAGATTGATGTTGGCCATTGGAAGATGCAGAGGCTAATCGATCCTCCCTCAAGAGGTTGATAATGACTCTTATCTCCATCCTTTGTTTATAAGGTATTTACTGTATGTGAAGGGAAAAAAAAATAACCAAACGCTTAGAGAGATCTCCCTTGAAATTTGGTTGAATGAAATGGCGAAACAACTGTCTGAGAATTACGTAAACCCAAGACACATCATCTATGCTCTCCTTACTATTCTCTACAGACTACAATAATCAAAGTAGCAGTTAATATCATGTATTGAAACATATGAACTATAAACCTTAAACAAAAAAACAAAAAAGAAAACCATAACAAATCATAAATAACCCCATTCAATCATCATAATAGCAACTCAATTGAACATTTAATGCTGCAATTGATTAAGAATTAATAGATTTATTTCTTACCACATTCACATGGGACAGTATCTGAGCATCCGCATTTGCATTCACCTCCACATTTGCAAGTTGGGTCTGATGAGTTAACTAAGTTGAAGTGCATTGTGTTACTAATAGTATTATTTGTAATATATATCGAATGAATTGATTATATATGATGAATCGAAGAAGAGAAAGAAGAAGTGAGATGATTTTTATTTAAGAATTACGTAGATTTGTAAGTCTATTTATATTCTCCGCTTTTGCGTGCTTTTAGCCCCAAAATTTTTATTTTTTTGGAGGTGATGACTTTAAATTAAAAATGCATCCAATTAGGAACGTTTGCATAATCCCCAACTGACGATTTGTTCATTCATAGTAACATACCAATATTCAAAAAAAATGCTCTTATGTGTTTTCAATTTACGAATACCAGGATGATTGAACTGTAACGAGTTTGAATATCTGATCTTTTGAGAAATTTGACACGTGTACAAGCAAGTATGTTATGAAAACTTTCAAGAACAAGGGGTATATCAGTCACACACCTCAGTGAAGTTGAAATGACAATGATTGTATCTAGCAACGAATAAACGAAAGGGTTTGGAAGATGAAAACTTTGCGTCTTAGTCCGTTATAACTTGGTTCAAACATAATTTAGGTTTGCAGCCAGGTTTGTAACAGTTTGATGAGCCAAAAAAAGCAATGGCGAGATAAGCTATCTTGAGTTGTGAAAAAGCTTAATAGGCTAATGTGTCTAACGCCACCTTGACACCTAATGGTACTTGTCTACAGAAACCTTTGTCAACATCACATAGCCTTATGAACATTCTCTGCAATATCCTCAAGAATCCGTCGTTGGTTTAGGCAAGAAAATCAAAAACGCAAAAAACCCTCAAACTCATTTCTGTGCGAGAATTATGCCCTGAAACAAATTTACGCACCTAGATTCGCACCATGCAACCACCCCAACACATAGAAGTAGGGCGTTAGGGAATATGTATAAGGAATGGACAAACTATACTCCTATTTGAACCAAAGGGTAAATCCTAAACAACTTATCATTTCATCAGAATGTCTAACATATGACTCTCAATTATCGTTAGTCAGACACATAACAAAGACAATCTTGAAAATCAATCCATACTATGCAAAGATTATTCTTCGAGAATATATCAAACATATAGAGAATTCCAGCGAGGAAATATCAGATGAACTATATGAATTGTTCTGCTCCTCCTTAATTTTGAACGCGGTTGAATCGCCACCAGATACTCCTGAAATAATAAAGTACTATGTGAATGGGCTTGCTAGTAAAGAGTATTTGGGAAAGGATTACGAATCTATCTTGGTAAAGGAAACGCCTAAAGTGATAACTGGAAGCAACACAACTGGGTTAAGGACATGGGAAGCGGCATTGTATTTGTCGAACTTCCTAAATGATGGTCCCGAACCACCCTACGATTTTAGAGATAGCAATGTATTGGAATTAGGATGTGGAACAGGATTAACAAGTCTTGCTCTCGCAAAGAATTATCAACACAACTATGGTTCCATAAGACAAATTGTGATGACTGATGGGTCAACTAGCGTATTTGATAATCTTTATGAGACTTTGAAGCTGAATAATCTTCAGAATGAAGCAAATATTAGATGCCAGCAACTAATATGGGGTGATGATTTAAACATACAAGAAGATATAGATTTCTTAATTGGTGCAGATATAACGTTTGACTCGACTCTATTGGAAACATTATGTTTCACCATCAATGATTTCTTTGTTAACAAGAATACAAAATTCGCAATAATCGCAGCAACTGTAAGGAGTATAGAAACAATAAAAATCTGGGAAGAACAACTTGAAAAATGGTTTACAAGTAAGTGGTCTATTAAATCCAAAATAGAGAAGCCAGAATCTTTGACTACCAATTGTTGGTTTAGGATTGGAACTCAAGAAATTCGTGTGTATGAAATACATAGTTAAAAAAAGGTCATTCCTGTATACAGCCTCTGTCCAATGAAATTAGTTTATTCCCTTCTTCATAGTAAACCGATTTTTTCTCTCACTTCAACTCTCTATGCAAAGAAAAAAAATTCACCATTCAAAATTGAAAAATTCCTATACAAGCTTATATAAACCACATCATACGAGATTAACACAATGGCACTCAAAAGATATCCATTCCCAGTTTTAAAGACTTACTGGCCATACGCTGCTGGTGGTATGTAATTTACTATCTGGAAGAAAAATGTGTTGAGGAATAAGCGAAATATCATTGAAGTTGAATCATAACTTCAACCACGTTGAGGTTCTGAATACTGTACTTAATACTTAAAAGTCGTCCGATGGAACTATCATGTCAATTATTCTCAGCAACATAGGACCAACTTGCAATCGAGGATAATCGAATACTAACTACAAGTTTTAGCTGCCATCACTTACTACTTAGTCTACAAGGCTTCAGTTGCTTCCATGAACTCCGCTGAATTCATTAACGATCCAAGACATCCAAGATTCAGAAACGGTGGTGCTGCTCCAGAAGGACACTAAATATTTTGAGTCATTACTTATTAGACAGATAAAATAAACCGTGTCTATTTCGAATAGTTTTAAGTGATAGATGTTATCCATAATGATAGTTGTATGTTTATAGAATATGTGTTTAGTGACATCCATGTTGAAATATTAATACATATTCATTGTTATTTGAGTTATTCATTGAAGATATAAAGAAAGTCCGTCGAAGAAATCCGAAATCAAATTTACTATATGGAAATGTCAAAGTGGTAGTAATTTCCCCTACAGGATTGAGAAACTGAATACGTGGAATATACTCTGTTAGCAAATATCCGTTGGCCCTTTTAAAAAACGCCCGTTGTCTACAAGAATTGCGGACTTAGAATGACCTATGTGTATTCTATGTGATTCAAGCGTAGCAGTCTACGCGAACATGCGAAAGTCAAAGCAACGACTTCGAAATGTATTCACTGGACAATTTAGAGATATGCAACTTTGTTGAAATTATCATAATCTCTCTCTTCAAGAAACAAATCTTTCTTCTCTAGAAGTTTGCCTTGAGATACTACTTAAAACTTGCGTAATACAGCATTAAGGGGACACGAATGTATCCCCAATTGAAAGTTGCGACGACGAACTTTCTTACTTATCGATAGTATAATTCAATCGATTCAACTGATGCTGAAGGTCTAGATGTAAAAATGTACAGAATGGCGCCTATGGTCGGGTTTCCATACGCAAAACATGCTTCTCATAGTTTGTATCTAGGCGGGAGTCATTAGTCGATAGTCTTTATTATCTCTGAATCAGATTGTAAAAGATTGACCTTATTAATGCCGGCTGTACATGATTTCAAAGATTAAGCTCAGGTTATCATCTACATGTATATGAAGTTAAAAATTACATCATTCTCGATTTTACTAGAAGATCTGTTTCATATCATAATGCCTGCATATAACCTCTCGGTGTAAGATTTGTACAATGCACCGTATTTATAAATAACTTCTCTCGGTCCTATAAACCGTTCAAAACCCACAAAATGGCATCGCGCCAATCAAAAAAAACTTGAAGTAAGCAGAGGGCCCAAACCTTCTCAAAAAAAATTTCTCTCCAGATTATCAGAAAAAAAAAGGGAATTACTTGCTTTGCGAAATTCGGGACCGAAGTTTGAATTAATAATCATTTGAATACAGCTTTATAAATATCAATATTCCTTATAATTCTATACATTTTAGTGTTTTTGTTGCAGATCATCATCGTTATCATCATAATTCATTATGCTTCCAATTAGAAATAATATTTTACGTTCTAGAATGACTTCCAGATTCTTATCATTCAAAACATATCCAACACCAAATCCAAATGCATTAAAATTTGTATCACCAGAATGTTCTATTGTACCCATTGAAGATAAGACATTTGAATTCACTACAACCTTAGAAGCAGTTCATTCTCCTTTAGCGTTACGTATATTCAAACTTCCAGGTGTTAAATCGGTTATGTTAGGACATGATTTCCTTACCGTGAATAAACAAGATCATATTCATTGGGCTAATTTAAGACCCGAAGTGGTAGGATTGCTAGATTCATTCTTGACTAGTCATAAAGAACCAGTAATTACTAAAGAATTATTAGATAAGGTAAATGAAGAAGCTTCAGCAGCTGAAGATAATGAAGTTGTTGCTATGATTAAAGAATTGATTGAAACTAGAATAAGACCAGCTATTCAGGATGATGGAGGAGATATCGAATATAAAGCATTTGATGAAGAAACTGGTACTGTATTTTTGAAATTGCAAGGTGCTTGTAAGTCTTGTTCTTTGAGTGAAGATACTTTAAAGCATGGTATTGAAGCAATGTTGCAGCATTATATTGATGAAGTCAATGAGGTTGTTCAGATACTTGATCCAGAAGAAGAAATTGCATTAAAAGAATTTGAAAGATTAGAACAACTGCTAAAAAAGAATAGAACTGAATATTCTGATGAAGAGCCAGTTCCTGCTTTATAAAGGATTTTAGTCAACAACGGTCTTTTTTTTATATTTTTGATTTTGTAATTATAGTATTGTTTTTGGGTTAATTTGATTAGTGTTTTTCATAAATTTTAATATATACATCTATTTATTGAAAGATATGTTACTCTTTCTAACCTTTTCAAGAATGTCAAGTCGTAAATTAGATAATTTAGTATCGTGAACTAACTTTTCATTCGATTGTTTCAATAACCCTTCATCAATACAATCTTTACCAAGACAAAGTCTTACTTCTTCAAATAATTTATTTAACCATTCATTTGAAAATCCTGTCCAAACCTTGGACACATGATTAAATCCAACTACCCATCCCAAACCCAAAAGTGCAATAGCAGCATTGACAGTAAAATCAAAATGTTGATATGCAACAAATGATAATATTGAAATAGGTAATTGGTAATATACAAAAGCAGTACCTAATGCCTTATATACCACAGGCTGAACTTCTTGTTCAACTCTTTTATTGATTACTTCTGTCTTTAATGCCAATAATGGATTATTAATCTCGTTATCGTTGGTGGTAATTTTTCCTTTTATAAAATTGAACTGTTCAATACTTTTATTCATAAAATTCAAATTAAAAAAATCCTTGATATCATATGAAACATTATCATTCTTATAATATAATTTCCACCAATTGAGTCTTGAATGGAAAAATTTCTCGGTCTTGGGTTCAAATTCATATTGAAGTTCACGATTTACTGAATCGACAAATTTTGAAATATCAGTTTTAACGACAAGATTGACTTTTGCAGGGGTTAATGCAGAATGCGTCTTTTCTTCTATATTACTTTGAATATTATTTAACAACCAGGAGCCAATTATATCTGATCTCAGGAACCAAGTGATTGCTTTCAATAATTCATACAAATTACTATTACGCATGTGATCAAAATAACGAGAAGATGCAGCAACGTCATTCTCTATGAAATCTGTTATACCATCATATGCTAAGGTACTGTTTAGTTTGATTATATGACTATGAGATTGATTTTTGAAAGTAACTGGACTATTCTCAGTACTAGATGGAGTATATTCTTTATTATCAATTACATTTAAGAGAATCTTATTTTGGATTTCTGTTGGATAATCTTGAGTACTTATTTGATTCTTTATATTTATGAGAAATGTATAGTTGAAGATGTCAATGCTTGAATGATCTATAATTTCGTCAATTATTATATCATTTGGAAATTCTGTTTCTTTCGGGGTTTCCTTAAAACTTGATCTATAAAGTCCACTAAGTATTGGAGATGGAATTTTATAGGTATTCGCGGTACGATCTGCCTCGACCCCGTAAGTAAACTGGGTTGTTGAGTTTTTATTTCTAGATATAATCTCTTTGAACCATTTAGCATTACTCTCGGAGAATGGATCTGCTAATAAACATTCTATGATTTTGGAATTAGATTGAGTATGATGATTCTCATATAGTATTCCTATCCTTAAAGTTGAAGTGTCCTGTTTGTGCTTTAACAATTGACACAATTGAGTGATATTGCTATTTATTATTGAATCTTGCGGGAATGAACTCTTGTAGTTTAAAAGATTGTAAACAAGAGTTGTTTCTTGTTGTGTTTTTAGTCTAACTATACTATTTGAAAACCTCCTTACTCCTAGAATGGTGTATCTGAAGAGCATCATCTGAGTACCAATGGGTCTCTCAACATTATAGAAGACACCCATTTAAAGTCCTTTGAATATAATCTATTGTACACTTTTGTCTAAGAAAACAGTGATTAAGCCAAGATAATTTTTCATTGGCTGTTTTTTATTTTTCAAACTGGTTGATAAGTTGCCGCACAACGGAGGTTGGATCCACTTATTGATCACCAAAAACATTGTTAACTCAAAAAATTACAAAATCCTAAACTTCAAGATACAGAGAGAGTAAATGTGATAGATAATAAGAAATGTATATCAATGGAGTCATAGACTTTGTGTGTGAGAGAGAGGAGGAAAGAGAGATGGAGAGTTATAATTCTAAAGGGTTGCGAAGTTAAATTACAAAACGAGACTCGTTATTCAATGTCAGGAAAGAATGATACGTACATTGACTCGAAGCCATCATACACTTCTCGGTTATTATGTCCCAAGATGTAAGCATGAGTCATTTCATGATATAAAATTTTGCCCATAAGCGTTTCAGTGATACATTAATAATCTTTTGTCAAGTCCACCAAGTATGATGCCTTAAAATCAGACCATAAATTGGTGGATGGGATTTTCCCCTCTATTACTGTTGGGTAATTTAATAACTAATTATTACTGATATTCCGATATTACAGGGGGGGGTTGAACTTAAAGAGCTAAATATACGGATATTTAGTTTTGTCTAATACAAGCCCTAGCTCTTTGAAAAATAGAATCCTATTTGGATATCATTTGATTGAAAATCAGATGATTAGAAAGTTAGTTTGTAAAGTGATTCCCCCCAGGAATTTGTTAAAAAATAAAAGATTAAGCGGAAAATTTAGGAAAAGAAATTCTTTATACCAAAAAAAGAATTACGAAGCTTTCTGTTACAAAACACAAATTTAGAATCCATTAATAAACCTTTTTCTTTTTCATATTACAAATTAACATATAGATTAGAGAGTCCTTATTAGACCAAAAGTAGATATGTCATTGAAACAGGCGAAAGAATTTGTCGCTCTGGCAACTAAAGTCCTCAAGAAATACTACTCATTTATTGGCCCAGGATTAGTTGTTAGTGTCAGTTATATGGATCCAGGAAATTATCAAACATCTGTCTCATCCGGGTCAATGTATCAATACAAACTATGTTTCATTATATTTATGGCTAACATATCAGCAATCATTTTACAAGCATTATGTGTCAAATTAGGTTCAGTAACTGGATTAGATTTAGCAGAAATGTGTCGATTACATTTAGATCCAAAATTAAATTTATTCATGTATATATGTGCAGAATTAGCAATTATAGCGACTGATTTAGCGGAAGTTGTCGGGACTGCTATTGCATTAGAAATCATTTTTGGAATCCCTATGTTGATTGGAGTTTTCATCACAGTTTTGGATGTATTGATTATTCTTATGGCATATAGAAAAGATGGAACTATGAAACAAACGAGATTTTTTGAATCCTTTGTATCTATTCTAGTATTGGCAACTTGTGTATGTTTTATTATGGAATTATTCAAATGTAATTTTGAACCTGGGACAGGCTGGGAAATATTTAAAGGATTTTTACCAGTTCATAGAGAAGTTTTCACTGAATCCACTGCTTTATTCCTCAGTTGTGGTATTGTGGGTAGTACCGTCATGCCACATTCATTATACTTAGGATCAGCATTAGTACAACCAAGATTAAAAGAATATGACGAAAAGCATGATAAAGAAATTGTTCAAGAAGGTGATAGTGATCTGGATGCAATTGTTGATTTCCCTCCACAAACTTCTCGTCTTAGAAGAATATCAGATGGATCAATCCTTATAAGAAAGTATAAACCTTCCTTTTCAGCCATTAAATATTGTTTGACATTCTCATATATCGAATTGGTAATATCTTTATTTACTGTCGCAGTATTTGTCAATTCAGCAATCTTAATCGTGGCAGGATCTTCTTTATATGGTAAACCAGATGCTGAAGATGCTGATTTATTGTCAATCTATAAAATGTTATCTTATTATATTTCACCAACTGCAGGGTTTGTGTTTGCTCTTTCAATGTTGTTTGCTGGTCAGAGTGCTGGGATTGTATGTACAATGGCAGGGCAAATTATTAGTGAAGGTTTCATTCATTGGAATATAAAACCATGGAAAAGAAGAATATTTACCCGGGTATTGGCAATCGTACCTGTGGTAATTGTGATTAGTATTATGGGTAGAGAAGGGGTATCAAAAGTTATGAATTCTTCTCAAGTGGTTTTAAGTTTTATCTTACCTATCGTTAGTGCACCATTAATATATTTCACTTCAAAGAAAGAATTCATGACTGTTCATGATGTATCTCCTAACTCAAGTGAAACAAGTTTGCTTTTAGAAAATGATCATCATTCAAATCGTAGTGGACAATATGTACATAAACAAATTAGCTTTGAGAATGGTACTTTCCTTAGAACAGTAAGTATCTTAACTTGGTTAGTGATTACATCTTTGAATATTTATCTACTTGTTCAATTTGCCCATGGGGCTTCGATTTAGTGGTTTTAATATAGAAATACATAGTTTTGAAATTATATTAAAAATACATATACTTAATACTTGGGTGGAGGGTTTTTCGTCTAATACCTTTTCTTCTTACTTAACTTATTAATACTGGGTAATCTTCCAGGTTTAGTTAAGGAAGTACCACTAGCTAATCTCGTTGGAGCTATGCCTGGCAAAGTACCATTGAATTCTGATACTAAAACTGGAATCTTTTGACTAAATTCATATGAAAATGTTTGAGGGCTTATCTTATATAATTGAATAGCAAGAGTAATAAACTTTTGTATTCTATGATACAATTTAACTTCTTCTTGGTTTGGAGTTAATGGATTTCTAATGTCACTCTTAAGATATCTTTCTTGTCGTAATTTATTCAATTTCAATAAAGCGTTACAAATTAATTTTTGTAATTTCACTGGCTTTACAATATCTTGTTTTAATTCCTTCAAATAATTCAACTCTTCCAATTTGGAAGGGTCCCATTGTACTAAATTAGCAATATTAATATCTGTAATGGGTGATTCTTCTTCCTCCTGTATAGCTGGCTTTTCTTCCTCCACTCCTTCTACCTTGATATCTTCACTTTCTTGGGTGTCCTTCATGTTATCTCCATTTGGTTTCAGTTCGCCTTCAACTTCTTGATCACCTTCCTCCACCTCCACCTCTTCATCTTTCATTTCAATATCATCTAATTTTTCTGATTCATCAAAATATTTTTGTTTGATTTTTTCAATTTCGGATATACCTATATGATGAAGCCATATTCTTCCCTTTAATTCACCACCAATGATTGATTCTTTACTATCTATCCTGGGAGCAAATGATCTATAACTATTACCAGATCCCCAAACAGAAGCAGGATCAACTGATAAAATCGAAGAGTCTGCCTCTCTCTGTTGTAAAACTGCTAATTTTGGTTTTTGACCTTGCGCGTTATTTGAAATGAGCGAAGTATTTAGAGGAAAGCTGCTTGTTGGTTTGATGGTTTGTGCTTTATATGTTAACCAAGTTGGTACATTAATGGTATACCACGTTGGATGAAAGAAGTCGTGCAATATTTGGGAACTCGAAGCTTCCAAGGGTGATGGGATCTTGTTACTTATTGGAGTTAATTGATCTAACACGCTTTCGGATCTGGCTGAATCCTTCACAATAGGTACGACTTTAGAAACTGAGAAAGGGTCGGGTACAATTGTTCTATTACTGTCCAATTCTGACTTATTTATAACGGATGAAAATAATGGCTGGATTCTTTGTTTTACAACTGGAGATTGATTAGCATATAAGTTTGAGTATGGTTGTTGGGGCTCTTGTTCTTCGGTTTTCGAGATATATGTTATCACTTCCCCATTACTAATGTTATAGGATGTTATAATCTTATCAAAATCTTCTTGTAGTTGAGTTTCCAATTCTGATTTAACTTCTGCTACTGGATTATTGAACACAATGATACTTCCAACTTCACGTAACAAAATTTCCGTAGTGAATTTATAAAAGAAATCTAACTCTTTGTATTCCTTTGATCCCACTTCTGTGTTGTTCAACAATACAGAGCATACAATCTTGATATCGTGATAAAGTTCATATGGGGACGTATATTTCTTATCTTGGTATTTCTGATTGATTGTGGTGGTTTTAACATTAGGTCCCTTGGAATCAACAAACGTCTTATGAGACTGAACAATATCCATTGAATTATCCTCGTGAAAGTCCACTGGTAAGACATCAGATGATAAAACATTCAATTCTTTATCAGCATTTTCATAAACAGTGAACAAATCTGGTAAAATTCTTTCAAATTCAACAACTACGACAAAGTTAGTAAACCGTTCATAAACCAATATAGATAAATAGTTCTCCTGAGATATATACATACATGAAGGGGTTTTTTTCTTGCTATCTTTGATCATGATTTATTGATTACCGATTTTTTCCTGTAATCTTCCAAAATATAATATAGAAAGGAAAATAACCTTGTTTTGATTTTTTTTCAGTTATTTCCCATCAGTTTCAGTTTATTAACAAAAAAAAAAGATTTGGTGTAAGGGTGTGTAAATTGTTCAAAACAACTGACAAGCAATTTGATTTTTTCTTCTGGTTGGAAGACGTACTATTTTTTATTGTCCTGTTTTGGTTTCAAAACAAACCAACCAGAGCTTGACCTAGACATCATCGTATCTTCTTTATTTATGTTTAATCTAGCAAAGATACCATTATCTAGGATTAATTCACTAGGAAACCCTCTTCTTTGTAACCATTTTAGGGTTTTGGTCCAACGAAATTGATCCTCTGATGAGGCCCGATACAGCAGGAGTATTTGTTTACTTGAAACTCTCTTCACTTTGTTATATATTCTAGCTGTGTTTGTTGTGTTTTTCTTCTTGAAGTAGTTCATCTTGGTTAAAATAAATGGGTTGTATTGATTCACCTTAGGTTTTGGTTCAATATCATTTTCATTTTCCTGCGAAGACTTGCTGGAAGTACGGTCTTCAGTTGTTCTTGATGTTTCCAAGACTGCTAAAGATTCATCATATAGCGTGAAACTCCATTCGTTTTCATCCGACTTCGTGTGACTCATACGTGGTTCTTTTGAAGACTGGAAAGGCGCCGAAAATACTGAGTGGTGAAATAAGCAAAGAAGTCTATGGTTGCAAAAGTTTTGAATAATTATACATTTTTTTGGGCAAAAACTTAGCACAAAAGAGAGCCAATATTTCATGACTACAATCGTCAAACAGCTAGCTTAGCTTATATTAGTTTTATCCAACAATAATATATTCTATGCTATATACCTAATGCTAATAACATTTTAAAGATAAATTGCTAAAAAAGCTTTCTCTTTTAACTTCCAAAAATTTAGAAAAACCCACCACCAATTTCACTATCTAAATCATCATCTTCAACTTCTTCTTCAAATTCGACCAATAAACCAGCTTTAAGTAAAATATCATCCCAATCACTCCACATGATGATTGCAGTTTCGATTGCTCCAATTAAAAACATCCCACAGCCAATACCAATCCACAACCCAAATAGTTGTAATCCAATAATCTTACTTAAAACTAAAGCTATTGGTAATGCAATTGCATAATATGCAATAAAATTAAGTAATCCACCAATTTTCTGTCTTCCTTGTCCTCTAAGTATACCACTGTTTATACATGCAACCCCATCAAGTAATTGAATTAATGCAACTAACGGATGAAACAAATCATCAATTAAATTAATCACTTCAGGATCCTTGGTGAATATTTTAGCAATCTCTCTTCTAAATGTAAATAAACATATACAATTAAACGATGCCACAATTAATGAAAATAACATGGCTACCCGTGTAGCTAAAATTGCACCTGCTTTATTTTGACCACCAATGAAATTGGCAATTCTAGTCAGTGCGGCTATACTCACTGCAAATGGAATCATATAAGCCAAAGAAGCAATGCTAGATACTGCACTTTGAGCAGCTAGTTGAACCGTACCAAAGTATGATGCAAACAAAGTCATAATCTCATAAGCTAAATATTCAGATTCAATCATAATAATCCCAGGAATCGCAAGACGATAAATTTGAACCCAATTGGATATAAGTTCAGAGAAACCTGCAACACCAAACCAACATTTAAATCCATCTATAAAACGAACATATCCAATCATTAAAATTGACATAAACCAAAAATTGAAAACCGTGGCAATTGGAGCACCAATGAATCCTATTCCATAAGTTTTATTCCAAACAAGAAACCATGAAAGCCCAATATTGATTGGAGCTGCCACGAATAAAACACCTGTTCCTGCTTCAAAGATTCCTTGAGCTTGTAAGAACCTCTTGGAGTTTTCAAAGAATATATAAGCCGGAGCTCCTAGTATCAAAATCTTTAAATAACTATTGGTTAATTCGACCACCGCCGGGTTGTCAATAATATATGCAAATGCTCTATCAGAATACCACCAGCATACACTTAATGGAATATACAAGGTCCATGAAAATAATATACATCTTTGAACAAAGATACTCATTAACTCATAATTTCCGGCACCATAAGCTTGAGGACATAATGTATCCAAAGCAGTTGCAGTACCTTCAAATATGGCAAACGTAATGATCGATGTCATCGTTGCTAAGGAGACTGCTGCAAGTTCATTTGTACCCAATTTTCCCACAACAACTAAACTTACAATAGAAAAGAAATGTTCAAGAATAAATGTAATGATTAACGGAAATGAATTTCGGAAAAGCATTCGAAATTCTCTATGATAATTTGTTTTTAAATGAATGAAATCTTTTGCTTCTGACTGTGTACTTGATCGCCTTCTTCCATGATGATGCCAGGATGCATTGTCTTCGTCATTTTCATCTTGGTCTCGTCCATCTTCAGAATATAAAGATCGTCGTTGATGTTCTTCAAGAAGCCAACTATGGAAACTTTCTTGATCTTCCACTGAACTCAAACTGGAAGGTAGAGATCTTGAGGATGCTATACTAACAACATCGCTATCATCGGAAAAGTATGACTCTGATCCTGTTTCTATTAGTGACAAAAATGAACGTTGATCTTCTCCTTCTCCATAAAGGAAAAGAGGGTACTGGGTAGATGGAGGGATGAATAGTCTTCTTCGACGACTTCCAGGTAAGTTTGCCCCCGACTGGGGGTTTGCTATCCTATTTATAGAAGGAAATAACACCATCTTTAATTCTTAAAAACTTAAATGTGAAATTTATTGAAAGAAGTTAGAATCTTTTTTGTACGCAAATTTCTTGTTCGTTAATTTATAAAAGAATTTTTTGGAACAATTGGTGAGGCGCAAAAAGAATAAATAACATTTAATGATGACTTGCAACATGTCAGATCTGCAAGATCACCATAAGATATTTACAATATAATACAAATACAACATATTGACCCTTTTTATCTGTGGTTTTGTTTAATAACTGGCTCATCACCACAACTAGCAGCAACCCAACAATAGAATCTCTCGTATTGTTTACTCTAATTCTCTTAGTTGTATTTTACAATGATTTGTAAATTGAGCGCAAGAAAAAAACCCAACTCTTCTCTCAAAAGAATTGCGCTTTTATTAAATTATGCAATTTTATCTAATCAAGATCAAAGCTAATTATAGAATAATTGCACCTCCCCCAAACACAATTTCCTGAGATAATGTTTCTACTATCTCAATTGGCTGCACCA
Organism: Hemisphaericaspora subhashii; assembly: GCF_019202705.1. Classification (NCBI taxonomy): domain Eukaryota; kingdom Fungi; phylum Ascomycota; class Pichiomycetes; order Serinales; family Debaryomycetaceae; genus Hemisphaericaspora; species Hemisphaericaspora subhashii. The sequence goes on along the minus strand of NW_026057230.1, from coordinate 6,253 downwards.
AATGCCATCTTAACATCCTTACTTTTGAATCATACTACTGGCACCTTAATACTTTTAACTACTGTAAATAGTATCAAGATTTATAAAGTTGAAGATCTACAAAACCATCCATTAATTGAGTTAGAATTAACATATAAAATTGTCGCAATAACGAAATTCAAATCTCTGAGACTTTCCAATGAGATAATTGTAACCTTGGATTCAGAATTCAATATAAATTATATTTATATCGAGGAAAATTTGAAAGTCAAGTTGAAAACAATGATGACCCTTTCTACTGAAGGTCAGCTGCAAGCCTTGGAATGCGATCCAATCATCACAATAGATAAGTATGAGAACCCTAATTGGATACTTATACATACCTTCAATGATTCGATACAGGTTTTGTATTTTGACCCAGATTATAACTTATTTGAGATATTCAACCACGAATTAAAATCTAAGAGCAAAAAGAGAGTAAGGGCTAGCAAAATATGGGATTTGGTCTCCTTTCCATTGGGATCCATCAAAGTGTTAACGATAGAAATACTTCACAACGTTGAAGGGACATTAGCAATCTTATATCGCCAATACGATTCAACTATATCAATGAGGTATCTTAAAATAGAGGCAAAAGATAAACCACCCAAGCTTATTAAACAATTTGCCGTTTTCAATGAGAGACCGTCGCTTGTTATTCCGATGCAAAAAGGGGGATTTCTTTCTATTGCTCCCGGAAGTATTTTCTACTTTCCTCCACCTGAAGTCAAAACAATTTCGATATCAACTAGCATAAAGGACAAAAGTATTGTGGTTAGTCAAAATGAAATGTATATTTTGAAATCAATTACCCATACAACTTTAGAGTCCTTTATTTCTTATACAACTATAGACGCTGATAGAACATTATTGATTTCGGAGTCCGGAACCGCATATATGCTTTATATCAACGTGGAATTCTCTTCTCGCCAAATTGTTATACTTAATCAACTTAGCCTTATAGAATTAGGAGCTGTCACAATACCGACTAACACACGTGTTCATCATATAGGAGGTGATTTATTCTTTCAAGCATCTAGAATATCTCGATCATGTTTGTTTCAAATTTTACCCAACAGTCCACACATAAATATTGTATCATATATTGATTCGAGCCCACCAATATTAGACATTACCACTGTTTCAAATAATGGGGATTTAGAAGTATTTACCTGTCAAGGGGGTTATCACGGAAGCGAATTAAGGAAATATTCTTCCGGGCCATACACCCTACGAAAATCGAGGCTGGCAAAATTCTCCCATGTCGAATATTCATCAATCGAAGTACTTCAAAATGAGGTCAACCTAATATCAGAAGATAATTCAGGAATAACTGTTAATTTGAAAGATTTTACGCTCAAGGGTCCCATCTCCCCTAATTTTAAGGAACACAAATTGGCTTGTTATAAATCAAAAGTTGATTCTTATGTTCTCACACGTGGAGCATACTACGCCAATGACAAAGCGATGATTGACGGTCCATTTACCTTAGGTATTACGCTATCGGATTGCACAGGTATTATTGGAATAACGGAAACAAACGAGTTGAAGGTTTTGCAGGGAATGAACGAACCAATAAATTATTCAAAGGAGGGCTTCGACGAGATCACCAGTATTGATTGTGCAAAGTCAGATAATAGCTATTTCATTTTGATAACAGGGTTAAAAGGATCCATAGCCATATTCAAATTAAGCAATGGGAATGTTATGGAATTATTTCAAGAAGTCTTAGAGGATGAGCCTTGTATTCTAAGCTCTGCGATTATACCAAAGGCGGATAAAGTTGTGATTATTCTTCTGCTAGATTCTGGGACTGTATATCAAATGGTATTTTCTGTACACCAAAAAAAGTTGACTAAAGTAAATTCATTGAAACAGAGCTTCAATACATATCCATACACTATTCGGAAGTCGAAGTCAAATATACTATTATTCAACAAGAATGAGATTTTGTTGATGGCGTACGACATGCTACTGGGATTTTACTGTCATTCATCCTTCACTAGCAAGGAGTCCATTGTGGACCTTCAATTTGCGTCACATAACCAGATAGTTGTTGGTTTTGATACAAAAAGAATAGCATCTTTTGTTATGGAGAAGGAGTCCCAGCGGCAAGCAATGATCAAGTATAACTCGATATACTCACGAGATCTTTTTACCAAATGTATGAATATTCCAGAAAATAACCATCTAGTTGCGATTTCTACTTCGAGAAATGATTCCTCTTCAAAATTGGTCCTCGTAGATAAGAGAAAGTTTGAGACAGTCTTTGAATGCGCAATAGCTTCACATAATGGGGAATTCGTCGACATGTGCTACTTCCCTTATGATACCGAATCTCTATACACTTTCAAAGACACTGTACCGGATTTTGTCGTATTATGTCTTTCATCATCAAAAGAATATCCAATTTATGCATTCAAAGTTGTACACGACGAAATTATGTTCCATCTGAATTTGGTGATAAACGGATTTAAATCATTTGAAGAAATCAACCTTCAGTCTATTAGTTATCTCGGAAACAACAGGTTTTTGGTTTCAGGAAATGTATATGGTATAATACAACTTACCATCCAGGAAGATGATAATTTCAACTTGCAGATTATTAACGAAAGTATTGGTAGTAGTCCAAGTTTCATAGCTTCGCAAGCCTCACTTCAGAATCATATAGCTATTGGAGACGTAGTTTCAGGAGTGTACTACGGGAGAATGGCTGATGATAATGACGAGCTAGATTTAAGCGAGATTATATTTGACAACTCCCACCTGTACCTCACCTCGTTAGCTTTGGTTCAAGAGGAAGTTTCAAAGAGTGCTATTTCGGGTGATGCAATGGGGAATATAATGATTTCAGGTGTAGATTTCCCAGAAAACCAGGCGTTTTTCAACTTAGCGGACCAGATAAATAAAATTTGCCCAATATTGAACGATTCAACATTCCAAGACCTAACAAGACTAGCTTTAATTGGTACTGTCCTGGGAGCATTATACATGCTTAGCAAAATCAGAACAGAAGAGGGATTGCCCGATATTTTTGGTGGCGAGATCTTTTCGTCAAGTGCTAAATCATTATCGAAATGGTGCACCTTGGGTAGAAACAGGAATGAAGTTGCCGAAGCGACCAACGACATAGTCATCAATGGAAACAATATAACAAATGTATTGTTGGACAAGCGTCATACTCAAAAACCATCAATCAATCTGAGGACTAAGGATCAATACAGTGAAGTGCATGGTCTGGACCTTGCGCTGTTGCAAAGGATTTTCTTCGAAAGCCAAAGCTTATAACGGTAGTGACGTCGGACGCCAGAAAAGCAAGAAAAGAATCCTAGTCTAATCATTGTTGTTAGCCTAATTGTACCGTCCAGTTTCATTATGGATGAATTTCAAACTAGTAAGGTATTGTGAAACCTGTGCAGTACTATGCAATTAGTAAAATTATACAGAGCATGTTACGACCAGGTTGCGATTCATAAGTACACTTAATCATTATGCTTAATTCTATTGATTAGTAATGATGTCGTTATGCTTATAGTCTATCCAATAAAAGTATTATGCGGCGCTTAAATGAACAAATATAAATATGGCTCAATTTTCCCCACTAGTTCAAGTCTAGAGTATATACTTTACATAAGTTATTTTACTTCTATAAAAAGGACCTAGTCTTTACTTCTATTACACCCAAAAGTACTCCCTAAAAGGAATATTAGCGGTAATCTAACTTCAAGCAATCCGTTTGGATTGTAATAGAGCAAGGGTAATACAATAGAAAATCAGACCGGCAGTGTTTCAACTTATCAATTGCAAATTTCAACCTTTTGCACTATAACTAGTATTCTTCTTTCTGTCTCTAAGCAAGTTCGTAATTCTGAAAATCAGAAGCCAAAATTAAGTTGCAAAGGAATAATCTCTAAAACAATTCGAGGATCATAAAGCATAGTGAGACAAAACGCACGAAATAAGTTTGCAATTGTCTAGACTACAATTGATTGTTGTAAACATATTTGTAGATTATACCTTCCTAGAATAGTGTCGATAGAGTAGCTCTGCAACTCGGTGAATAATTAAGAATTACGAAAAGTTTTTGGATTCATGCTGATCTCAAATGCAAGTAGCACGTTGGTTGTATACGCACTCTCGGTGTTTCCGGAATGCTGGACAGGATCCGGGTAACTCTAGAGGGAGAAAATTCTTTGATTTTGGTCGACGATCTCTCGTAGACATTATTTATAGATTCTTTAGTAATCTCCTAACAGGGCAATGTAAGGCTTGGAGGCTAGGCTTTTCAATATAATTGCATTTATTATTTATTATTATTAAGTAGTAACTTACATAGTTCACAACTCACATCCTATGGTTATTTTCTGCATTGGTGAAAACATATTCGCAATTTTGTAACCATCGTTTCAAGAAAATAAAAAATTATGTCATTAAAAAATAATCTTACAGCCATTCTTTTGTTGCATTCTCCCTCAATGAAAGGAAACTATCGGTATAAGGCTTGAAGTAGTTCTGCATATCACTGGTTCTGCTCTACTCTAGAAGCCTATAGTGATGAAGTACTCTATGACTCTAGAAGAGGGTATGAAAGCCTTCAATTTGTCGATTGGGTCAAATCGCTTCATCAGATGATAATTCACTTCCATTGTATTTTTCTCCACCTATTTCGTCAAAATTCTTCCAACGATATCATCATCTCAAAGAATCCATCTCTCAGACATTAATATAATCTTATCAGAATATATATAGACGTATATCCCAGTCCCCCCTTCCTGGTAGGAGCGATAACAATCGTTACCTAAACAATTGGTGGTAATATTCTCTAGTGAGCTACCCAACAGGGAGTAAAAATAGTCACTCAGAATAGTACCGAAAAACTTTTTTTTTTTCTTGTAATATATAAAAAAAAATTTGTTTCGTTACTTTTTCTTTTTCTCATACTAAAGAATACATATTTCGTCATCACCAAAACATGACATCCAGTTCTTCTTAGTCACTTTTCCAATGGTTTTATCGTACGTTGCTTTCATCTTATCATGTCATATATTTTATATCGTATTGCGCATAGTGAACTCTTAATAAATTTTTATACATCACCGTGATGCATTTAGATCGCATTTATTTTATAAGATATATCTGAGACCTTGCGAATTTCCTACGTTCTTCCATTTCCTGCAAAATTCCTCCGCTAAAATCCATCGAAGACTACTGAGTAAGAGACTATGGGTCCATATGCTGTAACATTATTGCATTCCTAGAGATTGCAGTTTATTTTTTCTTCATTATTGATCAGATTAGGATTTTCGTCACTCAGAATAATTAGTAGATTTGGCAGAAGACGTTGACTCAGATATTTTTTCAGTTGAATTTCTTTTCAGGATTTTGCAGCCCCGTTTTGTAAACATATTTTGCAAATATCATTTAAAATATCACGTTACTGCAAATAATAAATTATTTCATTGCGTTTCATTTGATCCAAACATCATCGCAATGAATTCCTTAACCCAGTATAGCAAATAATATGCTATTAGATATATAAAATACACATCAAAACAAATGCCTCCAGTCCCCAAACCCCCCTTCTTTTTCTACTCATAAGATTATCTCTTTCTTTTCAACAAATTCCAATTTAGTATGCTGCTCAAGTATAGTGCATTCAAGTTGACGACTACATCCATACGGTTGGGTATAATAACCAGCCTTATTTTATGGTTTATTACCTTCCTGGCAATTATCCACCAAGGAAAGAATTACGGCGAACTTCCTTGGAAGGTTTCCCCTTCAGCTCCAGAACTTCAAAATTCAATCATTATTTACCCCGATGGTTTAGATCACGACAATGGCAAATTAACGAACTTTCCAGCCAACAACAAAACCACAGTTCAATACCACAAACTGCACTCCAACCCATTAACTCCGGAAATTATGAACCACCGGTACACTCCACACAACTTAAAAATCTATAATTCTCTTAGTCCTGCTAATGGATTTTGCGAGGAAATAGAAGAAAATACTCAAATTCAAATTTCACAATATCAACGATTGCTGGACGATTTCGTTGAAATGGTTAAGGTATTGATTGACCATTTAGAAAATGATGAACCCTTCAGTGGGTTGCGGGATTTCTTCCAGGGTAAACTAGCTAATTTCGATGAAGACCTTTTGCGGAAACATTTCTTCAAGTTTGCTGGGACTTCAGTTTGGTTGGAAGAATATGGTGTACATTTAATGGTCA
>NW_026057233.1:0-80739 GCF_019202705.1 Hemisphaericaspora subhashii | reverse complement strand
AATTAATTAGACAGTCTGATTTGTTGTACGAATAATATAAGCTAAGTAGTCTCTCTATGTCTCTGTCTATATATTGATAATCAAGTATCCGATAAGAAACTTTGGAATTGGTTATCTTTCAATTTTATTTGACAACTTTAAAGAAGAAAGAAAGGAAAGGGAAAAAAATCGTTTGGTTGGTTGTTTGTTAAGATTTTTATTGAAAATCTGAGATTTTGTTTAAATTTTGTANAAAGGAAAGGGAAAAAAATCGTTTGGTTGGTTGTTTGTTAAGATTTTTATTGAAAATCTGAGATTTTGTTTAAATTTTGTAACTTTTGTTTTTTTGGTTGGTTCTCTCTCTCTGTAAAAAAAATGATTAAATTTTTAAAGCGTTTATAGCGAATGGAATGGAAAAAAATTTTTGTTGTTTTAAAACTCTCAAAGGGGGGGGATGTATATGAAACTGATACACTCTTTGATAGGTATTTATATATGCAGAGAAAGAAAGAAAGAAAGCTAGACATGTTATTAGGAATGACCAATTTCATCATTCTCTCTACAGCCTTGTATTCCTCTCGAGAGGATTATATTAAGCCAAAAAGAAATTGACGTAAGGCAGTTTTCAGTAAATAATAACATCACCGGTCATCCCTTTTTTGTTCTATTTATAGAATATTTTTAATCTTATCAGTCTATTTTTCTTTAGATATATTTTCCTATAGAACCTTATGCTACATCGAGGTAGAAGTACGAATATCACTTGCATATGATCGTATAAAGTGTTCTTTAAAAAATTGTATTACGGATAAGCACTGTTGCATCAAGGAGGACCGCGTTTGACGTGTACAAAAGACACGAAACACGACCGTCTCCTAGAGAAGTGCCAAGGCATCACTCGTGTTCCCTAGTGGATCAACTGAAACATTAAATTGTTAGAGAAACAAAATAAGTTAGTAGGAACGAATTCTTGGCAGCAATTTGCCTACATGGCAGAGATCTAATCCTGGAACACAAAGACAATTGCGTTCGACAGTATCAAGTGTCGACCATATAAAAAACGAATTTATTTTTAGAATTTTTTTAGAATTTTTAGTTAGGGGCTGAGTGACTGAAAAAATTACGTCATTTTTAACAATTCTGATTATGTAATCCAATTATGGTTAGGTACCACCAAAAAATTACTAGTTAAGGTTACATTTTCCACATTTATAAATCTACTACACACTGATTAATCCATTTAATCTAGTTGAAAGAAAGAACTTTAGTTATTGTTCTAGTACAATTTCTGCGCTTTATGTGGAATTCATTCAAAATATTTACGAGGAAGGAGATATTCCCAATAGTTTCCTTCCGGGTGCAACGTTGCCGTTTCCCACTTATGATCCGAAATTCCCAGTTAGAGCATGGCAACACATTGTCGCAGTATTGACTAAACTTACGTTATTTGTCTATATAAAAGTCAGTTTGCGACATCACGACATGAAAGTCGTTAATTTGGAATTATGGCAATTTAAGCTAAATGAATAAAGATGCCATTGTCATAAGTTTTGTTTTAAATAATATTGTGAATTAGAATTGTATTGCAAATACAGTAAATTGGTGTTAATTAGTTTTACTGTGCTTTGTATTTATTAAGTTGTATTTCTTATATTTTGTATGTTTTTATAGTTTTGTTTATTATCAATAAATTACGTTTCGAACGATTTAATAAGAGAGCAAATATCAAAAGTCTTAAGTCTGACCATCGGTATGGTTAGGCCGTTAGTGGCGAATTAACTACTTCGACATCATCTACATTTATCACATATCCCCCAATATCAGCACCATTACATATACGCCATCAGAGAGTAAAGATTAAGTGAAGCACTTTCCCTTTACGCCTGCATATACACATTTAAATCTTCGTAGTTTAAATTGTGACACACATCCACTTTTTAAATAACCCAACCATACAAATATAGAGTGGGTTAAAGCTTACTAGTGCTACGAAAAATCATTTAAAACAAAAAAAAGTCACTATTTATATTTCTCTCTACATCTAAACAAAGTATAAATCACAAACCACTCGTAAACACTCTTACTAGTATGGAATTCCATTAGTAATTCTTTGGAATTCATCATATCCAGTAGTATAGAAACTTTCCATAGCTTTCCTGATCAATTTTCTAAAATGAACCAGAGCTTGACGTTCTGATTTACCAGGAACAAATCTCAGTCTAAGATTCTTAATAGTTGTATCCTTAAAACAAGGTAAACCACTTTCCAACATTGGAGTAACTGTCCTAACAATAGTTTCCATATGTGGACGACATGCCAAATAACCTTTAATACATAATTCTTCAAACCATTTAAACGCTTGAGTTTCATCACTTCCTCCCAATACCATCACCATTTCTTTAGTTAATTTGAATGGTGCAACTTCAAATTTAACTCCACCAGGTACAATATCAAAACAGAATCCAAAATCAATATGTAAACAATGTCCTTGTTCATCATACATAATATTCCCATTATGACGATCCTTAAATTGTAATAAATATGAAATAATCAGATATGCTGCCAATGATTTAACTAAATTGTTTCTAGCTCTCTGAAATTCAATCGAATTTTCACCTCCAAATTTACTAATGAAATATTCATATAATCCATTCACAGCTTCACGACCCAACATATCACGAGAGGTAGCATTAGGTAACACATCAATCACACCACATCCTGGAGCTGTAGCAGTGACTCGATATGGAAAAACATATAAATCCAATCCAGCCGTACTCCAAATTGATCCAAATATAGAAATCAATTGTAATGCCAAGACATCTTGTCTACAATCATCACCAACTTTGAAAATTGCACTTTGCCATTTTTCAATAACACTTGCCTCACCAAACTTATTGACAATCTCTTTTTTGATTCTGAATGTAGCCATAAAAGGAGCTTTTGCATGTGATTGTAATGGTTTACCCGATTTCCTATTGATATCAATCACAACTCCATCTGGGTTTGAAGGTAAATATACTCCAGGTTCAACCTTGATCAATGCCATTTCTTCATCAATCTTCTCCTTCTTTTCTGCTTTGGATTTCTTAATATATGGTTTCAATTTACCAGAGATACTGGTTACTTCATTAAAGAATTTGAATTCCTTGCGATAGAATGCTAAATCACTGTCAGTAAACTCAGCCATCATTTTAGCTTGCATATCATCTAATCTAGGCTTTAAATCATCTGGAATGGTCCCGTTATCATCTTTGTAACTGTTGGCTAACATGTTCCATATAATTTGATGGGCAAATAATTGACTGACTTTAGCGGTTTCTAAAATAAATCTTTCAACATATCCCTTCACATCAAATCTCAAGGATTGGACAATTTGTGGAACATAGAAGAATGTCTTATTGACATCATGACTCTCAATTGACCTCATTGTGTATTGTAAAATAAATGGGTTTCCACCAAATGGAGGCAAGAATAATGTAATTGAATCGATTGGTGAAAGACATTCCCAGAATAATAAATGATGTGATGGCATATTCGTACCTGCATTTATACCAATAAGATATTGAATTGCATCAGGGTATGGAAGACAAGGTAATGGATTCTTGGCAATGAGTTTTTGTAAGGTCTCATCCAAATTCCTAATCTTATAACGAAGTGATAAGTTGATAGCAAGCATAGGATCATATTCATATGCCTTTGTGATATGGATTGTGCTGATTGGTTCTGTGGCGAATATACCTTTAGTTTCTTGAGGGTCTAAACAATTCAACCAAACATTAAACTTGTAGATTTCGTCATCAAGGAAGAATAATAATACTTTCTTTTTCATTTCAAGATCAGCTTTAACATTCAAATGGGAAGTTAATCTTGCCACATCTCTTAATAAGGATAATTCATTTTTGAATTTAAGTACATTACGTCCAAATGGAAAAGTAGCCCTTTGTCTAAACCAAGTTAACGAAGCATCTAAAACTAATTCAGTCAAATATCCAGTACTTCTACTACCTAATCTAAAATGATAATTCAAAACCTCGAAAGCAAATCTAATCAATTCAAATCGAGCAACGCGAGACATTGGATGATAACTTGCATATTTCAAATTCTTCAAACCAATCTCAACAAATTGAGTAAACATCTTCAATAAATGATCACTTTGATTCAAAGTAGCTTCAAAACTAGAACTAAACAATTTAATAATTTGTAAATGAGGTCCAAAAGTAGCATCGACTATATTTGCCATCCGGTTCACTTGGTCCGAATCAGTAGCTGCATATTCCATCTTTTCAAATTCGGCTTGATTCAAATCAAGTGATTGCGAAAATAATCCAAGTGAAAATTCGATTGATTCTGTCCATTTCTTAGCTAATTCACTCAAAAGTAATACAGATAATTCAGTACGATCTTTCATTATGGCGAGCCAAACTGCACTTGCAACGTTCATGATTTGAGGATCAAATTTGTTGAAGGGGCATTCAACAAGATATCTAATAAGTTCTCCACAATTCACTTTACTACATAATGTTAACCCAGCAATTTCGATAATTAATGCAATGATTTCATCGTTTGATTTTGATTCCAAATTTTCCTTAGTGTGGTAAATCTTATCACGAATGGCCATAAGTGCAACATCAGTTTCTTCAGTGGTACGTAATGGGATTTTATCAACTAAATCTGCAACAAAGTAATTTCTCCAGGATAATTGGGAAACAATATTTGGTAAGGTGTTCAATTGATGTGGGTCATATAAGGAAATGGCCGATAATTCACGATCATTAGTTGAAATACCACCAGCCATTTCTAAGGCAAATGAAGTACCAAACTTAACTGGTGACTCAAACTGGGATGTAATACCTTGATTCTGACTAACGTAAGATTGAACTAAGGATTTGACATCGATATTACATTTATACAATAATAACTTCATCCAATATTTTGCCTTGTCATGGAAACGATTCAAAGTTGCACTTCTCCATTTGTAATCATCAGAAACTAATAATTTGATTCCAGTGCAACGCGCCACAAATTCGGTAGTTGGTTCATATTGATTAGTATCTGCATCCACTAACGAATCAAACAATAAAGTAAGCAAATCAAATAAGGCAAACAAGCTTCGTTTATGGCATAAGGAACTGGAAACTTTATTAATTAATAAATCACAACATTGTAAAGCCAGATCTTGCATGTTCTCCAAAGGATTACAACATAAGATTAACATATTGGTTAATTGCTCAGCAATATGATCAGAACTAAATTGTTTATTTGCACCAGTATTAATTAATTGAATATAATCTTTCACAATTTTAAATGCAATATAACCAATGTATTTATCCGCACCACCGGTCTTGACAGAAGGATCAGAATAATATTTCAAAATTGTTGAACATTCTCCGCTACGAACTCTCAACGATTCAACAAATGCTGTTGCAGATAAAAACATAAGTTTAGGATATGACATGTTACGATGAACTTCAAAAATATCTCCAAGATAATGACGATGATCTTTAACATTGTGATTTGATGATCCTCTACGTAAAACAGTATTTAATTCAAATGAAGTTTCAGTTCTATCCCAAGATAATTCAGATGCCAAAGGTGGAGTATTATATGCAATTCTTTCTAATTCTGCCTTGTAAGTTTGAGCATTTTGGGAGTTAATATTATATCCATGAACAACCATATTGAACCATATATTTCTGAAAAGATTGACAATTTCCGTGCTGGTGAGTTTTAATGGTGCCTCTCCTAAATGAACATCAGGTAATAAAGCTGCCAATGGCTTCAAAAAGATGGCAATTTGATCTCCAATTTCATTGATTTCAGTATGTGAACGATGTTGTTCTAACTTTTGAACATCTCCTTTACTAATGATAACTTGTAACAATTCCTTTAAATAATCCGGGAATAATCTACGGTTTCCTTTAAGCTTCTTAGCGAGCGAAACCAATCCTTCTTGTAAGGCAGCCAATAAAATAACATTCTTTTGTTCTAAAGATTCTGCAGCTAATCTAGTTAACAATCTAACCAAATTGATAAACTCACGACGAGGCAAAAATGGAGCACAGGATGATAAACCACGAAGAATCAATGGACCTATAGATGAGTTAATTCTTGAAACCTTTTGAGCTAAAATGGTAACTGCTAAGGCGGGAACAGTTTCGTCATTACAAGCTTGGGAAACTTCAATGATTGCAGTAACTGCATTTTCACACACTTTTTGATAGTCAGTTTCATCGAATTCACCGGCACCTCCTTTAATCAGGAAGGTTGACATTGAAGGATTTTTAGAATTTAAGGAATACATATCATTTCCTTTAGATCTTGGCTTCTTGGTTTGAAGTTGATAACCATCATAGCCTACAAACAAAAGATTAGTTAATGAATAGATAGTAGTGACCACTGAATCTTGTGGTAATACCTTACTACTTAAACCGACACTCTTGGAAACTTCTAAACAATACTTTGAATTTAATTTTGGATTGGCAACAACAGAAGAGAATGCACTAGTTAATTGAGGACCAACTGATACATCTTTAAAGACTAATAATGAACCAAATTGGAAAACAGTCAAACCTAAATCAGGATCTAACATAACCTCCTTTATTCCAATACAAGTCTTGAACAAACGTCTAGAAGTTCTAAGATCCCAGTTATCAGTAAACATTCCACAACTCAAAACTTGCAAACTGTGACTTTTGGCCAAGTAGCCTAATTTAAGACGATTGAAACTTGAATAGACAATACATGTTTCACCACGATCTAAAAACTCTAATTTTTGCAAAGCTAAGTCGGTTAAGGTCTTGATCAATTCCATATGGTATTTTGAGAAATCTAATCCCTGAATATTGAAAATTCCTTTATTTTCTGTAATAGTTCCACTACCAACTTGCAGGTCTTCATCGTATCTGGAAGCCACTTTTTCCAAGATGTATTGCAATAAAGATGCATCACTGGTACCAATTATCCCTCTAATAATAGCACACATCAATCTACTCAAACTTTCAAGGTACAGAATAGGTGCGAGATTAACTGCATATTCACGATCAAGCATAGCAGAATAGACAGCTGGTTTGTTTTCATAAAGGTTAAACGTGTAATCTTCAACAACGTGTAAAAACTCAAAATTATCAATACATGAATCTAAACTATGGAAAATTTTGAATGCACTGGCATTATAACTCAAGAATTTTGCATTCTTGGATAATCCTTCCAAAATACCCAACAAAGTTAAGTAGTTAGGTAATTGATGATCAAAGTCGTAAAAGAAAGTTTCAATAAATTTATGGAATATTTCAATCACATCACCAATGTATTTTCTTTTATTTTGGTAAGCAAGATGAATCAACCCAGCTGTCAATTTCTCACCTAACAACGTCCAAGGTGAAACCGAAACAGCATTTCTAACAATATTATATGAAAACTTCTGATTTGGTAATTCAAGTAAGTAAGCTTTAAATTTATCAATCAATACCTTAACTTGATCATCAGATTTAAAATCATCACAGCTTGTTGCATCACAAAGGGCAATCAAAACTTCATATTCCTTAAGTGTAATGGGAACTTTTGATAATTTCATAACTGATTTCGGATTGTATTCCTTTGGAGTTGAAGATATTAATTTAGCAAAATCATCTTTTTGAATACCTGTACTAATTTCCTTAAGATACTGTGGGTCATGTTCTACTGTCAACTGAGCCAATTTCTGAAGAGCTTCAGATCGTATGGATCCACGAGCTATTCCTAAGAAATCCATTTGTATACCAACGATTTGATTAGCAGATGTGTCTTAAGTTGAATAATGTTGTGTAACCAAAAGCTGGTGGTGCTGCCAGAATTTTATGAGAAAGATCCCGACACCGTCCGAATTGAAAAGTCGCGCCTGTGAAAAAAAAAAAATGTTGGATGTGGGAGCCTTGCCAATTAAGGAAATTAAGTACAGAGTAGGCCTGAATAGTAAAGAATGAAGCTTATTCTTCTATTACAATAACAGAGGAGTATAAATAAAATTTAAAATCTAAAAGGTTTATAACAAGCATCACATGACACTCAAAAACACTCTGGTTAAATAGTTATAAATGGAACAATATTCTTTCAATATTGAAGGGAGGAGGATAGGGGGTGCCGTGACGGCGGATCTACGTTTAATGGGGGAATAGAACTATCCTTCAATACATGCATCAGATTCGAGCCAATTGCATTCTCTAATCTCCTTTCCTTATCTTCTCAATATGTTTTATATGATAGCCAGAAACAAAAGAATTTATTAATAATACCGGATACCTTACCCATTAAAAAGAAAACTATTTGAACTAAACCCTGTAAAGCGAGGACTTTATATTTATATAACCCTCACATTTATATATGCAATTAAATACTCTTAGATATTTCCATTCGTCTATGATTACGCAATATGCAGTGCAAATTGCCCGTATGGCGCTTCAAGTTCGGTGTTTTATACACTTACTCTTTCATCTTGTAGAAAATTGTCTATGAATAAGTTTCAATCAAGGTATCTCTTAAGTTTCCACCAATGGCATCAGGTTGAGCATCTTGCAATCTGAAAATAGATTCAATAACTGATAATTCTGGGGCAGTAGTGTCTAACCCAGTAACAGCCAACCAATCGTTAACAACCATACCAGCACCAACAACAGATGAACCTCTATTCACAGTACCTGCAACTAAAGGAACTTGTAATAATGAAGATAATTCTTCTTGATCTTGGATAGGAGTTTGAGGATGAACTAAACCACCTTGATTAGATAATGCACAATATGATCCAACTAAAACATTACCGGCAATAGTTTGACGGAAAACTTCAACACCCAAAACATCAGCAATTAATTCTTCAGTTTCTCTTTCAATATCAGGATGCACCAATGCAACATAATCATTACAGCAAATAACATTACCCAAGGCAGATAATCTTTCTTCGACTCTTTGAATCTTGACAGAATCTGGTAATGAGTTTCTTAAATGCATTAATTCTTGGTCTGTGGTTTGAGTAGGTACCAATAACCCACGTCTGTTACCTGCAGTCATTCTGCCGACAATACGGGTACCAGCAATAGTAGTATGAACAATTGGGACAACATCCCCTAATTCAGCTTCAAAAGCAGAATAGAAATTTTCAGATCCACCTACTGCAACTAAACAATATGAATTAGTTAATTTGGAAAAGACACCAACTTCATTGGAGTTTTCGAATTGAGTTCTAGTAGCCATGATTACTTAAAGTCGTTAAATATAGTATGTTTATAATAGAAAGAACAGGATTAGTCACTAATAGAAAGATGAGAAAAAATTTTCGATTATTTTGAAGAGCATCGCAAACGGAAAGATCCTGTATATAAAAATACAAGGTCGTGTATATTGATCAAATTTTGTAACAAGAATAGCTGGTTGCAACTACCTTGATTTAACCGAACATCGTTTAATAAAACTATTAAAAGTACGTCAAACTTATGAAACAATAAATTTGTCATTAGTAAGTGTAATAGAAATATTTCCACTTGGGTGAATACTTTGTCTGAGAAGTAAGTCTCTCACTTGAGGAATTATTTCATCTTCAAAAACCTTACGAAACACTTTAGCTCCTAGCCTCTCGTCGTATTTTGCCGTACACATGAATTTAACGGCCGAATGGTCTAGGCTGAGAGATATATTTTTCCCTTGTGATCGAAAGCAGGTGGTGTATTCTTCAACAAGCTTCTTCAAAATGTTGACTTTGGCTTTGGAGTGAAGATCATTAAATTTTATCACACTGTCAAACGTTTGGTTTTCCTTTACCGCACATTCTCTGACCTCATCAAGATACTCGTCACTAGTTTTCATATTTGAACTGATTATGAGGATTGCTTCTGAAAAATCCAAGGCTATATTCTTTGCGTTCTGTATTTTCAAATTATTGAATATTTCAATAATAATCTGTTGTAACTCATGACTTATGGGATCAGCATTCCTAAACAATATAACCGAGTTTGGGAATTTCTTCAATTGTCTACATAAAATCCCATCATCCTTAGAAGGAAAAGCCAGTCCCAATAATTTGGAATAAGTCATCCTATTGTTCGGATCTTGAAAATCAAGTTCCAAAAATGATGAAGCATCAGAATTCAAAAATATTGCCAACTGCATCGCAAGTTCAGTTTTACCACAACCTGGTGGCCCCGAGAAGAAAAGTCTCACCGCCGAGGTTGGTAATATTCCGGATTTTGCCAATCCTAACGAATCAAGAACTTGAATAATTGCTTCACTTTGTCCGAAAACATTGTGTTCTAAAACCTCAAGGTCATGTGGTTCATCGTCGGTGAAGATATCTTCTTTGGGAATACCAAGCAATGCCGAAAGTGCATCTAGTATATCATCATGAGTGATAAGTAGCTTCCTTGCTTCCAATGAGTCCTGCTCCGGACTGAGGAATAAATTGCCAATCTTCCTTACTATGGAAGAAAGTAGAGACGTCGAAACCACTGCATGATCTTCTGAAGGTGTGCTTCCACCCTTCATTTTTCCATCTAGGTCGCAGAGCTGTTCTGAGTTATCTCGTTTTTTGAATTGGTTCCCTTGCTTTTCTTTCACCGATAGCTTATGATCCACACTTTTCATAACAGCAGAAGCAATGGTTTCGTCAAGCAATTCTAAGACTGAGTGGGGTAGTACCCTATCTGCAATGTATTTGTCAGCTAGTTTGACCATCTCGAATGCAATTTCATTCAGAATATCAAGTTCATATTCGGCATATGTTGTCGAAATAACTCCAAGCATGATATTTATGGACTCTTGTACTGTATTTGGCTGGATCTGCATAATTTTGAATGAATCAATAGGTTGTTGTCCAATATTTATAGCATTGTCAAGTGTGCTTTGATCGACCGAAAGAATAATGTGAAAATTACCATTATCTATAGCCTTATTAAAGATAGAGAAGGTAGCATCTCGTCCTAGATTCTTGATTAGGAATTGTACATCTTTAATGAACAACACAGTCGGCTCTTCCCTTCCATTTAATTCCCAGAGTATTTCGTGGAGATTAGTTACTAATTCTTTCCGATCTCCAGAATGAGCACAAAGTACGTCTATTTCCAATGAATATATACCAGCAGAATGGAGTATCGAAGGTGCATTCCCTGTGGTTATTCTTTGAGTTACCCCTTTCACGATTGAGGATTTCCCCACACCCTTTTCTCCAACCAAAACCAAGATTGACTTTCTCTTTTTACATAGAAGTCTTAAGATTCTGTCTGTTTCTAAGGTGCGGCCAAAAGTAGCTTCAAGTAAATTATTCTCGGCCTCCGTGGTCCAGTCCTGACAAAATCGAGATATATAATCATGGACGAAGTAGCCCGATCTAGCTTGGTCTTCCACCAAGGTATCCTCTTCTAACTCGGGCTTGATCAAGAAATTGAAATTAGCATTTTCGGGTATCCTGACATCATTCAATAGTTCATCATCATCCTTCTCTTGAATTCGAAATGTTCCACGTAAATCCAAAACGCAATTCCGGATCATAATTGCATTGAGATTCACCAGAGCCAATAACTCCACAACGATATTGTTATCCAATATCGATGCAATGAAATGATCTTGCCCAACATATGAATCACCTTGTAAGTCACTAAGTCTGGTAGCATGATCACGTACTTCTAATGAATCGGAATCAAACCCAACCGAATCTTCAGCCACACTTTTATTGCTCTCTAATCTTTCATTGATCCTTACTAATATGGGCTGCCATCGATGATCGGTTTGGGAAAATATGTTTAATAATAAACTGCTTTGTAATGGTTCGGGCTGGAGAATTACTGCCAATAAATGAACTGGTGTGACTGACCTATGACCCATTGCTTTCACCAAATTGGTTGCTCTGACAACTATGTCAAGGGTAATGTTAGCTAAGATATTCTCATAGTGGGTGCCCATCTCTGGATTTACTTTTGTGGCTTCTGTGTTTGAATTTCAGTACTCGCGGCTGGATCCTGATTGGGGTTTAAATATTTCTGATCATTATCTTTTGCAATCTCCACTACTGTGGCTAAGTAACCAGAGAAGCGCAATATATTTACGAGATGGTCGTGTATCTGGGATATAAAATATTTTCATTGTGCATATCTACATAAATCATAAATATTTGCTTGTTAATGTGGACTTGGGACTAATATGAACCCTAGATATGGATAGGTCTTTTGAACGGTCAGGCTTAGCTTAAACTAAATACACCCAACTGTTTTCAATGTAATATATATTGTGGTGAATAATTGCTGCAAAAAAGCGCAAGCAAAATGAATCACCCAGGAGAATCTCACAACAGGCACATTTAACTCATAGCCTTATGGTCTGATTATTAACAATTCTCTTTTTGCATTGCAAATCATTTGGATCCTTGGTTACCCAACATCTATGTTCAGGAATCCCTGCTAAAAACATTCTGAAGGGCTTAATTGTTTGTTTCGAATGAATTTTTAGTTTATTTTTCCTTAATTTGAAGAGCGTCTTGGTTAGACTGGGTACCTCCACATAAGATGGTCTATATTGTAATTGGCATAGTTCTCCTTGGTTTAAATAGCAATTGAAAGTTATCAAAACCGCTTTCTGCATACCCACCTTGAATCCAAGAATCCCACCTAAACCAGTTAGAAACCCAACGGGGTTTGTGTGCAAAACCAAGGCAGCATTTAGCTGTGAAGTTGCTTCAAGCATTACCTTCACTTGTCTATAAATTAGCCCCCCACTTCCTAGTCTAGAATCTAGACAAAATGATATAGGTAGCCAGTCTAAAAATTCCGTCTTGGGTGTATTGTCTGGATCGTTCTTCTTAATTTCTGTCCATTTTTTGGCATCATTGTCAAAATACAAGGCACTGTTTGTTTCTTTGAAATAAAAGGTATTATTTCTACTATTGAGCTTGTCAAAGTGCTTAGTTTGTAAATCGTTGATTGACTTCAATGCATACAAGACTGGCGAAGACTCCTTGAGGGATGTTTTGGCTTCTGATGCAAGGTTAGATAGGTTAAATTCGTCTCTATTGTTATCCGAGAGGTCAATGACAACCACATCTTGCTCTCCTGTGTTTTCATGTGGTAGGTTCGGATCCACAAAGACCTCTATTCTATGAGGATATGCGGTAATTAAATGTAGTATCAAGATCAATATAAATAGTTTACTACTCATTGTCTATTCTACGTATTTTACAAGCAATCAAAATACATCCAATAGTTTCAAAATAAAGTCTGTCAGAGCATAACAAAATTTTGCACCCATTTTCCCACACAAAAATTGAAATCAATAGCCGGGATTTTCCGATTCTCCTTGATACAAAATCTGGAAAATCTCCCGTTAAGATCAATTAAACTCATGCAGTAAATTAATCATAAATATGATGGTTGCCAGGTAGAACGTGCCAGTAGGACCAAGAAACTACTAGAATGCTCCATGGGGTTCATCAAATTGCTAATCATGTGACTCCAAGCAAAAATTGTTAGAAATATTTTTTTTCTAGAAGCTTCTATTATGTTCGCGATTGTTCTAGATTATAACCATAAATTATCATTCAATTTTTAATTTTTAATTCCCTATTCCCCGGATATTACAATTATCTATAAATATTTAATCAATTGGAATCTTAAATTAAATTTTGATTAAGATTTCTTTTCCTCTATATATTAAATTTTTTTAGATATACAATAACAATTACATATTCCACAATGGATGAAACTCAATATACAGACAATGCTTTAAATATTATATCTAGAGCATCAAAACTTGCAAAAGATAATTCCCATTCTCAACTTTTGCCATTACATTTTCTTGCAGCATTTGTTCCAACTGATGAAGAAGGTTCAACTTTATATTTGAAAACTTTGATTCAAAAGGCAAGATATGAATGGCCTACTTTTGAAAGAGTAGTGAATAAACATTTGGTAAGACTTCCCTCCCAATCCCCTCCTCCAGATGAAATAAGACCTAGTTATTCGACTGGTCAAGTGTTAACTAATGCAAGCAAAATTAAACAACAACAAAAAGATAGTTACATTGCACAAGATCATATATTATTAGCATTATTAGAAGACCCATCTATAAAAGATATTTTCAAGGAAGCAGGTGTGAATGTTGAAGCTGTCAAAAGTCAAGCAATTGAATTAAGAGGAAACCAGAGAATAGACTCTAGACAATCTGATGCTTCTTCTTCATATGAATTTTTACATAAATATTGTGAAGATTTAACGGAGAAGGCTAGAGAAGGTAAGATTGATCCTGTGATCGGAAGAGAAGAAGAAATTAGACGTGTGATTAGAGTATTGGCAAGAAGAACCAAGTGTAATTCTGTCCTTATCGGTGATGCCGGTGTTGGTAAAACATCAATTGTTGAAGGTGTTGCTCAAAGAATCATTGATGGGGATGTTCCAAACATTTTAGCTAACTCAAGATTATTTGCTCTTGATTTAGGTGCGTTAACTGCTGGTGCCAAATACAAAGGTGAATTTGAAGAAAGAATTAAAGGTGTTTTAGGTGATATCGAAAAGTCCAAGGAGTTTATTATTTTATTCATTGATGAAATCCATATGTTAATGGGTGATGGTAAATCAGATGCTGCCAACTTATTAAAACCAATGTTAGCAAGAGGTGTATTACATTGTATTGGTGCAACCACATTTACTGAATATCGTAAGCACATTGCCAAAGATGGTGCATTTGAAAGAAGATTCCAAAAGATTGATGTCCCAGCTGCTACTGTGAATGAAACCGTTGCCATCTTAAGAGGTTTGCAACCAAAATATGAAATCCATCATGGGGTTCGTATCTTGGATAGTGCATTGGTTACTGCTGCACAATTGGCTTCTAGATACTTAACCTATAGGGCATTACCAGATTCTGCTGTTGACCTTGTTGATGAAACTTGTGCTACCGTTTCTGTTGCTAGAGACTCGAAACCAGAAGAATTGGATACGATTGAAAGACAATTACATTTGGTTGAAGTTGAAATCAATGCTTTGGAAAGAGATAAAGATGCCGATTCAGCTTCTAAAGATCGTTTAGAAATTGCCAAGAAGAAGAAAGCTGAATTGGAAGAACAACTTCGTCCTCTTGAAGAAAGATTCAAACAAGAACGTGCTGGTCATGATTTATTAATCTCGGCAAAGAGAAAGTTGGAGGAATTGGAAGTTAAAGCACAAGATGCAGAAAGAAGACATGACACCGCCACTGCTGCTGATTTGAGATATTTTGCTATTCCAGATGTTCAAAAACAAATTGAAGAATTAGAAATGAGAGTTGCCGAAGAAGAATCTGGCAATGATGCATTGTTACGTAATGCTGTTACTGCTGAACAAATTTGTGAAACAGCAGCAAGATTAACTGGAATTCCTGTAACTAAATTGACTCAAGCTGAAAATACTAGATTGATAAATATGGAAAAGGTCTTATCATCCGAAGTCGTAGGTCAATCAGAAGCAGTCAAGGCTGTATCCAATGCTATTAGATTGAATAGATCTGGTTTATCTAATCCAAATCAACCATCATCATTCTTATTCCTCGGTCTTTCCGGGTCGGGTAAAACAGAACTTGCTAAGAAACTTGCTGGGTTCTTATTTGCTGATGAAAAGGCTATGATTAGAATTGATTGTTCTGAACTTGGTGATAAATGGTCGGCATCGAAGTTATTAGGTGCTGCTCCTGGTTATGTCGGTTATGAAGAAGGTGGTATTTTAACTGAACAATTATTAAGAAAACCATATTCAGTCGTGTTATTTGATGAAGTTGAAAAGGCAGCACCAGAAGTTTTAACAGTCTTATTACAAATCCTTGATGATGGAAGAGTCACTTCCTCACAAGGTAAGTTGGTGAATTGTTCCAATGCTATCTTTGTGATGACTTCCAACTTGGGGGCTGAATTCCTTAAGAATTCTAGAGGAAACAAGATTGATTCGCAAACAAGGGAATTGGTTATGACTGCACTTAAATCCCATTTCAGACCAGAATTCTTAAACCGTATTTCAAGTACTGTTATTTTCAATAGATTATCAAGAAAAGCTATTGCAAAGATTGTTAAGCTTAGATTAAAGGAAGTGGAAGATAGATTTGCTGCCAACTCCAAGTCAATCAAATTAGAAGTAGACGATGCTGCTATGGAATACTTGACAAAGAATGGTTGGTCTCCAGATTTAGGTGCTAGACCATTGAACCGTTTGATCCAACAAGAAATTTTGAACAAGCTTGCAGTATTATTATTGAAGGGACAAATTAAAGATAAAGAAACAGCTAGAGTTGTTGTGGGAGAAAAAGGATTGGAAGTTTTGCCAAACCATGAGCTTGAAGACGAAGATATGGACGTTGACGTTGAAGATTGGGAAGATACAGACGATGAAGATTCTGTTTTTGATGGTGAACGTCTTGTTACGCCAGGATTAGATTAAAAGAGTTAACTAGGTAATTAGTTTTAAAATATGTTTTGTTTATAGTTTTAATAAAAGGTTGTAATATATAGATAATAATCAAAAATTAATAATAAATTCAACATTTTGATCCAACAAATACTAAACAAAACGGGCATCATTTTTGGACAATATTTCGTCTCAAATAATAGTGTGAGATGCTGTAAATGTGACATCATACTCTCCTTTCTAGAGGCATTGTTAAGTCACAAAATCTGCTAGCCCCAGAAAACGTTAAATTAAGAATGACATACAGCAGGATATTTTTTTCTCTCTAAAAGATTGCAAAATTTGTTGCGATTGATTCACAATTTTTTTACAATAAAACATACATATGTAGTTACACTGAAGAAATGTAATAGCAATAGAATTTTATATTCCTTAAGTGGTCTAAAGATAGCATCAAATAGATATAGAAGCTGCAAAATATCTTTCATATTGGTTATAACAAAGCTATACCCCTGGAGGAAATCCTCGAAATAGGTGGCCAACTTAAAAAACCTATCATTAAAAACATTACTATTGCTTTTTTACGAAACGCTGTCGGGGTCTCTATGTCATTTACTGGTGCTTTGGCTCAGAATGGAGCTAATTGAAAGTAAAAATCATCTATTTCCTGCATTACTGGAACACTTTCAACATAATCTGTAGGCACTTTGTTGATAAAAAATTTCGTTAAAGCCTTTATGGCCAAGTTGGTAAGGCACCTCACTAGTAATGAGGAGATCGTCAGTTCGAATCTGGCTGAAGGCACTTTCTTTTTGTCCTACTTTATCATATTACCTGTCCATTATGAACATATGAATTCTTACATTTGTTTTTGGGTAATGAAAAATTTTTTGGTCGCTGTAACAAAAATTTTTTTCGTTAACATTGTGGTACAAAACTGAGGGAAACGAAAAAATGGTTTTATAGAGAACACTTGAATGGGAATGGCCCTAAAGAATTTGAGTTCTATATAATTGTGAAGTTTTATCCTTAATCTACTAAGAAGTGGGAAAGTACCTTGAAAAAAACTAAATATGGATGGATCTAATTAAACAGTATACATCGGACTCGGACTCGGACGAGGAGCAGGAGGAACATGCAGTTTCTGTTAGTCAACTTCCAGGGCCAACCTCAGTAGCACTTCCACCCCCACTAGCTATAGATATATATCTGCAAAATTTTCATAACGTTGGAAAGTCTACTCAGAGAACGACTATATTTCCTTGCATAAGATGGAGACCACCTGCGAAGACTTGCTTTCAAATCGAACAGATTCAAAGTCGGGTTATGGAGGAAATACCGACGCTTACGAAGAACTACAAATTCACCCTCTCACATATGGACACTAGCGATGACGCTCTCGGTTATCATATTACGTTATACCCGGGAATCCAGGTTGATTCATGGAAGATAGACCATTTCCAGGAGTTTTTTTTGAATGCGTTTGAAATGGTCAAGCCTCCGTCCGATGCAAATATACTGCTACAAAAATTTCTTCGTTTTCATTTTAAGGATAGGTTAAGGATAGGTCGAATGGCTGATCAAATATTCGTGATGGCTGACCTTAAGACTGATCTAGAAATGGATTCGTACTTTACTGAAATTGAGAATTTAATGGATGAGGCTTGTCAACAGCTTGGTACTAAGCCAGACTATAGTGTTGAGGACACTAGACCGAAGCATATTACTATTCTGATTGGAAAATTGAAGCACAAGCAGTTATCTGATGCGGAATTTGAACGGGCTGCTGCGGCCATTAAACAGATCAATTTTGCCGATTTGGTAAAAGATATTGACATTGACGTAGATGAAATATTTATAAGTCTCAAGAAAGGAGAGTATACGACAGTTTCACTATTTGGATAACTGTCCCTGAAGGTTATGTTTTCAGTATATAGGATTTATAGAAGCGTAGATAAATACATATCTTCGAATAAATAGTCATGGAGTTCTCACTGCTTCTTGTGCCCGACAATTAAGCAAGTCATTATAAGCACTTCCTAGTTGAATTAACTGTATATTGTACAATCGTATAAGTCGTTTACTAGCTCACTATGTGAACAATGCCAGCGGAGTCAGTGTGTAACCCAATCTGTTTTCAACGAACAAAAAAATAAATTATGTGTAATTTTCGCTCACTAATAGACGTCACTTCTTTTTAATCAATCACACTCGAGGAGAAGTACGATTAATACTGTGTCATGTCTTTGAGAAAGCAACAGAAGAATACCGAGAAGCAATTGATTGATATTGTCAATAGCCGAGTGAATGAGAATAAATGTGGAGAGTGTGGCAATTCATATCCAACATGGGCCTCATACAACTTGGGAATTCTCTTATGTGGCCGTTGTGCCTCTGTTCATAGAAAGCTTCTAGGTCCTCCAAACAAGGATATTTCTAAAGTAAAATCCTTGACTTTAGACACTTGGACTGAACAGCAAATGGAGAATTTGAGAAGAATTGGAAATAAAAAAGCCAAAAAGAAGTGGAACCCAAAACGAGTTCCATTCCCATATGATGCAGATGATGATGTTACAGTTGTTGAACAATATATCAGAGATAAGTATATTAATGGAAAGTTCCGTGACGACAATATCGAAAACGCGGACTATGATGATCGTTCAAGCAAATATAGTGAAGAAGAAGTGAACAGAAGACTGCGCTCAAATAGTGCAGCAAGTAGAACTGTAATTCCTAGACTTACTTATAGAAAGTTAACTACATTTGAATATACTCAGTATCCAATGCAAGTTTCCAAAATTATGGGATTTGGATACAATGATAAGGATGCAGTTTTAGAAAGTTTGTTACTAACAAATGGAAACATAGATAAAGCACTTGATATCTTAGAACAAGAATCTAAAATCAATCCCAATAAAACTGAGAGGCCTCCTGATCTACCAAGACGTCCTACCGTTTCTTCAACTGCTAGTGGTGCTGCCACCCCATCTGCTGCTGGTATTACTCCAACCGGCTCCTCTGGAGCTCTGCAACAACAACAAAAAGCTAATGAGTGGTGGAACCCACATGGTGCCGCTGCTGCTCCTCCAGCATCAAGTACTCCACAGATTTATCAATATACTGATCCTCTTACTGGACAAGTCTCATATATTGACTCGAATGGACAAGAATATTTGGATCCAAACAACCCACAACATCAACAACAATTGATGCAAATGACCAACCCACAATTAGTTGCTCAGCAAACTGCAAAACAAGGTATCTTATCTTTGTACAACCAGCCAACCCAATTCATGACTAATGTGGCAGCACCTGTATCTCAAGTTCCACAAGGACAACAAACTCAGCAACTGCTTCCGCAACAGCAAGTTCCGCAACAACAAGTCCCTCAACAACAACAACAACCACAACAACAGTTTGGATTCAATCAGGCTAGTTTCCAACAGACCGGATTTGCTCCTCAAATTCAAGGACAATTCCCTCAACAGGGCCAGCCAGGACTGGCGCAACCGGGTCAATTTACGGGATTTGCACCAACTCAGCAACAACAACAACAACAACAAATGTATCCTTATCGACAACAAGGAGCAGGAACTGGTCAGCAAAGTTATTGGGGACAATGAAGAGGTATAGGATTGGTGTTTAGTAGAGATTATTCTATTTATAGAAAGAAATGTATTACTCTTTTTCATCTCATAGTTAAATGGCACTTTGTTGAAGGATCTGGAGACATATTTTTTTTTTGCAACAAATATTCCTTCCCTTCCCAACTTATCATTTGAATAGAAGCAATGACACCAATAAAGAAAGGAATCTCTCAAGAAGAAAAGCAACACAAGCTTCTTCAATGGTTTCAATCATCACACGACTTCTATACGCTTAAAGAAATTGAACAGAAAGCAAGTAAACAATGTAAGATTCCTCCCATGCAAATCAAAGATTTGGTAATGGCATTAGTGAATGATGGATTGGTTGAACAAGAGAAAAGTGGAATTACGAATCTATATTGGAGCTTTGAGTATAGTAAACTTAAAAACTGTTCTGACAACTTTCAACGACTTCAAGAAGAACACGGTGTCAAAGAAATGGAACTAATGGATTTAAAACAGGAGTTGGCTGCTGCTATAAATAATCGTAATACTATGACAAATAGACAACTAATGCTTGATCAAGCACAACAACTTCAATCTCGTATACAATGTTTGGAGGAAAAGGTCATGTTTGCAAAGCAAACGGAGATGGTGGGGACTTTAAAATCAAGTATTGAGTTCTATACGGAGACTTTAGAGACTGCTCTCGGTTACTTTTCGTATCTCACTGGTATGCCTCAAAGTGTATTGAAACAAGAATTGGGACTTCCTCTGGATTTTGACGACATCCCCACAATCTGTCTTTGAACAATGAAGCAAACATGCCGAGATCTGCATATGATTCCGGCTTTTTTGGGGATAAAAAATTTCACAGGAAACTACCTAAAGGGGTTAAGAAAAATACCAGGAACAATATAAAGTTTGGCCATTTTTATATAATATGCCAATTATCGAACCAGAATGCTGGGGTTAGCCTTTAGCTTTTCATCATCTGATTTTTTATAGCAAATTAACTCAAAGCCATCTGACGGGTTCAGTAAAGAGAATATAAATATATCGATATTTCCGTCAACTTATCCGTTCATTTACTCGAGATTATTTATTTAAAAACATAATTTAGTCACCCTTAAGAAATCAACCATGCTACCAGTTATTGCCGAAGATAAACATATTGAGACCTTTTTAGCTTTAGCTGATGGGATAGTCCATGAAACTTCAGTTGAAAACATTAAAGATTTGGTTTCACCAGACTTCCCAAGAGAAAAGTTGGAAGAATATGTCAAGACATTCACTCGTCCTTCACAAACTCCAGCATTCAAAGAACAGATTACTACTGTGTTTAATAAAACACCCACAAGTTCAGTTACCTCATTTGTTATAACCATGAACGCCTTGCGCTCGAGGATATTTAGTCCATTATTTACCAACTCCATGACTTTGATAACTGATATGACTTTAAAGCAACGTGAGGAGTTGTTAGCTTCCTGGCGTGATTCTCCAGTTCCACTCAAGAGAAGATTGTTTAGATCTATATATTCTGTTACTATGTCAACATTTGTCTTATTAGCTAATGACTTGCACTTAAAAGCTATTGGGTATCCTGGAAGAGAACTACGTGAAACTCTTTACAAGGGCCAACAAGTTGATCCATTCAGATATGAATTTTTAGACAAGCCTATAAAAGAAGGTTCTGAATTACACTTACCTGAAATTGATGCCTTGGTTATTGGTTCTGGAAGTGGTGCTGGTGTAGTTGCTCATACGTTAGCCAAAGAAGGATACAAATCTTTAGTTCTTGAAAAAGGGAAATATTACCACCCATCCGAGTTGAAATTTAACGATTACGAGGGTGTGAATGCATTATATGAAAATTCTGGAACCATTGCATCCTTGAACCAACAAATCTTCATTTTAGCCGGATCTAATTTTGGAGGTGGTTCAACAGTCAATTGGAGCATGTCCCTCAAGACACCATTTAAAGTTAGGAAGGAATGGTATGATGATTTCGCACTTGATTTTGTTGCTAGTGATATTTACGATGAATGTCAGAATTATGTATTTGAACAAATGGGGGTTTCTGACCAAAACATTAATACACCTTCCCTTGCGAATGAAGTTATCATTGAAGGTGGAAAGAAGTTGGGTTATAAACTGAAAGTAGGTGCCCAAAATACTGGAGGTCATCCAGATCACTCTTGTGGATTCTGTTATTTAGGTTGCAAGTTTGGTGTCAAACAAGGGGCTACTGCTAATTGGTTTAGAGCTCCAGCTGAAAACGGATCGAAATTCATGCAAGAAGTTAAAGTGATTCAGATTCTTCATTCAAATGGTATTGCCATTGGTGTTTTATGTCAAGATACGATAACTGGAATTAAATTTAGAATTACTGGTCCAAAGAAATACATTGTAGCTGGAGGTAGTTTGCATACGCCAATCGTTTTGCAAAATTCTGGTTTCAAGAATAGACACATTGGTAAAAATTTGAAATTACATCCTGTTTCTTGTGTGGCTGGGGATTTTGGAAAGGATGTTGTTGCAAAAGCGTACGAAAAGCCTATAATGACATCGGTCTGTACTGAAGTTGATGATTTGGATGGTAAAGCTCATGGAGCAAAGATTGAAACAATCTTAAATGCACCATTTATTCAAGGTGTATTTTTGCCTTGGGATGGTAGTGATGCCACACGTAGAGATATCTTACGTTATAATAACTTAACTACCATGTTGTTAATCACTCGTGATAAATCGTCGGGAAGTGTCAGAGCCGATCCATCTAAACCTGAAGCTTTGATGATTGATTATACTGTCAACAAATATGACCGTAATGCCCTTTTACAAGCCCTTTTGACCGCTTCTGATATGTTGTATATCCAGGGTGCCAAAAGAATCATCAGTCCTCAACATTGGATTCCTATTTTTGAGTCCAACACTCCTAAGGAACAAAGAACTATAGAAGATAGGGATTATGTTGAATGGAGAACTGCTGTTTCTAAGATCACTTTGGATAGTTATGGAACTGCGTATGGGTCAGCTCATCAAATGTCGTCTTGCCGCATGTCTGGTAAAGGACCCAAATATGGTGCTTGTGATGAAAAGGGTAGACTTTTCGAATGTTCTAATATCTATATTGCTGATTCGAGTGCTATGCCAACTGCTAGTGGGGCTAATCCTATGATTACTACTATGGCAATGGCCAGATATGTGGCGTTGAATATTGCTAAGGATTTGAGACCAAAGGCTAAATTATGATGGTATAGAAAGTACTTATTATCTGTATTTGCTACTTTAAATTCTACTCTGCAAAATAAATATCGCAATAATCGCCAAGTAAATTTCAAAGAAATCCTCCGGGCTAGTCTCGGTGCCTAATATAAGCCCAATTAGTCCAAACTGTCTCTCTTTGCATTTAAATAAAATTTCTCTAGTATCATCGCCAATGGTACACGGCATCCGAGCCCAATGCCGTCGACGCTACTAATTGGTATTTTACGTATATGCCATTTGTGATTCTTTGAGCCGATTTACCTGTCAGATAAATAAACTGCATATGGATCACAACTTCATAAGTTTCCCAGTTCCAGATCAAATGATGATCACTTGGATGCGCTACCCAAAATGAAAAACGGGTTGCATTCACTATGAAGAAATAGATCTAATGCTTGAGTCACGATGCATCACTTCGTCATATTCTAGCTAGAGTCATGAAGTACTACTGAAGTCGATTTCTTGTTTAAAACAATAAAATTTATTAAAAACTAAAATAATCAAATAAATAAAAAACATCTCGTGGATCCTCCCATTTAAATCCCATATAACCATGTCCACCAACCAATAGCTATTTGAATATCCGAAGTATCAATATAGCCTTCTACGGATTGCAGATTTAGTTTTGAATTTATGGACTCAAACATTGAACAAAAAGAACATCAAGATCGAAAAGTGACTTCGAGATCCTCCAAATTGGTATAACATGAATCCCTAGACTATAAGTATCTATGATGGATTCCACGTATCCACAATCCCCGTCTTTCTTCAAAGTATTGGTAGTTATGGAGTGGTGGGATGTAAATAGAACGGGACTTGTTGTAGGTGTGGGAGGTAACCAGTGCAGAAATTTGGACACCTGGATGGAAAAATTTGGACGCATGGAGCAATGCCAAAGAGTCTTCCATAGATCCTTTCCTCATATTTGATAGCATTTAGGAGATCAAAGGCTACAGGATCTGTAGGTCTATTACTTGTATCAAATGTAGCAAACTTAGTGTTGACAGTCTCTGTCAACGGAATAAATGGTCTAATTGGTTTGAAAGCACCGCACCACCAACAGTATCTCCAAATAATAGATCACAATTTTCTTGAATGGAGAATTCAAAGATGTCCATGTCATCTATAACATTCTTTATGGAAAAGAACATGTACAATTTTGACTATCATTGGGACGTTTGATACTCAACCTTTCGTAATGCTTCTTGGCTTTGCTGATATAAAATTTAAATCTGAATGAATAACTGATGTTTTTTAAAGCTTGCAAGTTAATTCCCTCTTCTTCTTCTTCTTCTTCTTCTTCCTGATTATCAATGGAAACCAATATTGCATTCTTAGTAGTGGCAGGAGGAGAAGTAGTAGTAGCAACAGCAGCAGCAGTAGTAGCAGGAGGAGGAGCAGTAGTAGCAACAGCAGCAGCAGCAGTAGTAGCAGTAATAGTAGTTGTTGTTGTAGTAGTAAGTAGGAGTAGGAGTAGTAGGAGTAGTAGGAGTAGTGTTAGCAGAAGCGGCATTCATAGCAGGGGGGTGAAAATCGGTTGATCTTCCCAAGTTTGTTTTTTTGTTTTCTTTCGACATAATATCTAATTTCTGTTCACCGGACAAGATTCTGGATGAAGTCGTTT
This sequence comes from Hemisphaericaspora subhashii, assembly GCF_019202705.1. Classification (NCBI taxonomy): domain Eukaryota; kingdom Fungi; phylum Ascomycota; class Pichiomycetes; order Serinales; family Debaryomycetaceae; genus Hemisphaericaspora; species Hemisphaericaspora subhashii. The sequence continues at coordinate 55,906 of NW_026057233.1, read as the reverse complement.
TCAATAGGCGACTCAATTTCAGCAGGCTGTAGAATGGTAATAGAAGCAATAACTGCAGCATCAGACTAAACTGAGGAACTCGATGTTCCACTAGGATAAACTGAGAAACTCGATGTTCCACTAGGATAAACTGAGAAACTCGATGTTCCACTAGGATAAATTGAGGAACTCGATGTTTCTGTGGTTGGTTTTACATGAAGATCGTTGCAAATTTCTCTGGCGCCAGTTTGGTGTTTTTGAAACAACAGACGGAAGTACTTTTTCTTTGCCGTGCTTTCGAGTTTGAAAAACTCTTTAGGGGACAATAATTTTGGTATGGAATAATCAGATATTTGGAATGTTTTTGAAAGCTTGGAATACATATTCATTGAGATGTTTGTAATAATGTTTGTAATAATAAAAGAAGAAAGGAGTACAAATATTCAGTGGCTTTTTTGCAATTGGGAATTTATATTTCCGAAAGTTGCAACCATTTTTTTTTTCGTAAGAATATATTATCAGCTTGACACTACTGACAAGATGTGTTAATAACAGAACTGGAACGCAAACTGTAGCTTGTTTCTTCTACCCTCCAACTATGGTCCAATGGGCAAGTTATCTTTCTTGAATACTTACCAATAATACCAGTCTCTAATAGCAAGCAAATCATTCAAATAGATCATATAAAGCTACATCAAGGAATCATAAATTTTCATAGAATTGCAATTTTATGAAAGTTGTTGTGCAACTCTCCCAAAGATGCAAGACCAACAGTCAATTTATGAGTCTATGATTAACTTTTAACCCTATCCCCTCGTGAGAAAACATACCGTTTAAAAATCATATAATACACTATTACAACTCAAAAAATATTGCAAATTCCTATGATCAGTTTCCGAACCAATTGGAATCCCAGCAAATCCAAGTGGACCCGTTTCACATTCACTACAAATCAACAACCTCTCTAATTTCACATGTACTTCATCATGACCTACCACTGGTTCATCCAAAACATCAGTGGGTCTACTTACACCAATATTATCAAAATCCCATACATCTTTTATTTGATAGAAGTCAGTTGTTTGTTCAATTGTAGGAGATGATTCCGGAGAGGTTGTTTTGATTGTTTGTGGGGCATGTGATGCTGTGATGGTAATTAGCTTGGATGAATATGCGATTATTCTAGTGTTGCATTCCTTGAATGGACATCTTAGAATTATCTTTTTATTCTCAGCAATTAGATCTTGGATATTAGTTTCTGATAAAGTATGATTGGGCATTTTGGAAGAGTTGTATTGCTTTTATTAAAGAATTAAGGAAGGAAAAGCGAGAGAACTGAGTTGCCAAATTTTTTTTTGGTAGCATTCTTTGGCAACATTTTTTTTTGCCTTCACCCTGACGGGTCTACTTGACGAAGAATTTGCTACAGTTTTTCAAGAATTCTATAAGAGCTGCATTTACGAAATGTGTTCCAATGACAACTAGATCTTGTTTACGAACTGCAGTATATGTCATACAAATTGACGTATCCTGGGAATTTAGGGATTTAGTGACTTTGCTTGCTTAAACCAAGATTGAATATTCCAGGGCTAGCCTGAGACCCAGAGCCAAGATAATTTTGAAATGAAATTTTCAAAAATGAGAACAAGAAGATATCTAGGCTACATACCACATTAAAACATGATACTACATACTTCTGAAGCAGATCTAGAGATGACCTAATTTCATTCCATTGTAGTTGATGAATTTCGTTTGCAACAAATTTTTTTTTTTTACCAACCTTAAGTTAACCTCACTTTCCTAATTGGGACAGAATGTCAACAATTGATTTTTTAAGGTCATTGTTGGTTAGAAACATACACAATGAATTGTGGATGGGCGTTCCCCTGCCTCTGTAGCTTCGAGAAGTACTGTGCTTAAAAAATGAGTTAACCTGTTGTTTGTAAGTTTTTCAATTAATATCATCTTTGTAAGTTTTGAGTTTATTAACCCAAAACACTTCTTTGTTTCTTTTGCAACCACTACTGAAAAATGACCGAATTGGAGAGTACTTGGAATACCCTCTATGATTATGAATCAGGTAAAATATATGTACATTTGAAAAACAATGGATTGCTAAGGCTTAACTTTTCAATCACAGGATTTGATGATGTTGATAAAGACAGTCTACAATATTTCAATTTGAATAATAATCAAGAAATAGATACCTTGACACCTCCACCGGAATATTCAACATTATTTATTTTAAACCAAGGATTATACGCTTTAACGTCAAAAACGGGTGATGACCAAGATTTATGTGGAGATGGAACAATCTCAATTATAAAATTCCAAGAAAATAAAAATAAATGGACATCACCCATAAGTTTGAATACAAACAACATCAGTGATGGTTCCTTCTATCGATATCCTACAATATTCACCAATCCAGAAGATACAACCACAATATACATCTATGGAGGGATTTGTGACAAATCGGGGTCCATTTCTTCAAGAATGCTTTCCATTGATTTTCTGTCCAATAAAGCAAATTCAATCTTAACTTCTACTCAACCTCAACCATTCTACGGAGCAGCCAATTTGCTTGCTCCCAATCCACAGGCACAATTGGTTATTGGAGGAGAGCTGAGTAATGGGTGGTTAAATATGTGTCAATTAGCCACTTGGGATTTCCATTCTGGTTGGTCTTCTAAGCAGATCAAATTGGCCGATGCGTCAGAAACATTGAATTCAAGGAAATTTGCCTTAGCATTACCAATATTTGATCCATTGAAGAATAAGAAATTATTATACAATGATTTCATGTTAAAAGAAGTTCTTTTGATTGGAGGGGAGAGTGGAGATGGAGATAAGAGGATGGCAGCAACTCCTGAATTTGTCAAGTTGTCATTGGACAGTACTAATTGGTCTTGGGATACGAATGTCACTAATGGAATTAACGGGGATGAGATATTGGGAGCAGCTACTATATTTGATACTTTGGTTGTTATAAATTCTACAAGCACCAATAGGAAGAGAGACGATAGTTATAAGATTAATCTTTGGGATACTGGGTCATTCAAACCGGTTACATCTTTGAAGGGAAATACCAAATCATTGACTTCCAGTAGTTCTGATGATTCATCGTCATCGTCGTCGTCTCTGGGGGTGAATAACAAGATTATATTTGGTACTGTGTTCCCACTTGGGTTCATGTCGATTATTATTGGTGTCTTAATAGTGTATTTGATAAAGAGGCGGAATAAAAATAAGCTTAGTCCAGATGAAAGAGCATATAATGAAATAGATTATAAGTATGAAGATATCCATAGTTCATCGTTTATAGTTGAACCTCAATTATATGCCAGTGATGCTAATTCGACTTTAGAAAGTGCTTCAATTGATTCATGGATGAAAAAGAGACAAGATTTTGAGAAAATAAGACATAGTTATCTTGCATCCAATGAGACTTTGAGTACTGACAGTGATGCGCCAATGATGGGAAGACGACAGAGAGATTTTGCTGGTGAAAGGGTTGTAGATGATGAAGATGAGGAAGACAGGGAAGAAAATTCAGGTGGAAGTTCAAGCACTTCAGAATTTGATGTTACTTCATTGAGTGTTCCTCAAGCTGCTGTAATGAATAAATCGATAAAGACCCTAACAAAATCATTCTCATTTACAGATACTCCATCAACCCCATTAAGTAAAAAGTTTAAGAGATTGCCCAATGGAAATAAACTTGAATATCTACTGCTATCAACACGTTCGAAATTTAGAAGTCCTCATGAGAGGGAAAGGAAGATAGAAGGATTGTCTGATACAACGTCTTTGGATGAACAAGTTGATGTTCAAGTATTGGTGAGTAGTAAGCGAAGGTCAGTATTGAGAGTTGTGAATCCAGATTCACGAAAGGCATCTGACGCCACTGAATTGGCCGAAGATGACGATAATGAAAATAAGCCATTGAACGCGAGGGAGACGGCCGAGGGAGATGAACATACAATGGATGATACTTGGGAAGATGAGTTTGATTTTACATCTTCAACATCGTCACTAAGACAAAGAATTCCCTCAGGTCAAAAATAATTGTTTGAATTTCTAGTATATATATGTAAAGAGTTTGTATTAGTTTAGTAAATTAAGTTAATTAATTAATTAATATTGTAAAATAAGTTAAATCTAAAACCAGGAACACTGATGTGGCTATGTGTTTATGGGGTAACAGGTGCATAATTAACCCCAGCCTACATGTGGTTAAAACAAAGAAATTTGAAATAGTTGTGCCATTTCTGTTTTTGTCCATTGTTAAACTTTATCGTGTTTTATTATATCATAATTGTAATAATATTAGTATAACAATGTAAAAGCGAAAAATTGCAATCGCTTCCTATTTAGGTATAGTTTCCATCTGGTTGTTAAGCCCATACGTATAATAATTCCTAAATTTCCCGTAACTGGCAGTGCTACCAATTTACTATTATTAAAAATTTCAGCGGAAAAAATCTTTTTTTTTTTTAAAAAAAAAGGTTTCCCTTGTTTTTATAATTTTTATTGCTGAGTGATCACCACTACTACCGTACAGACAGACAGACAGATTAAAAGTCAATGCCTCTTTTTTTTTTTTTTTTAACAACCACCACTTAAACTAATCTAATTTTTACACTTTTTTAAATAAATTCATCATAACCCTGATAACAAAAATATTTACAATAACCGATAACTTTCTATTTAATAAATCAGATTTATATTGGTAAGAGATTATAATATACTCATCATCGTAGGGTTAACCATATTAAACAGTCATGGATATGAATCCGGAAATAGACGAGTTTACGTCGAATTTACAGATGTTTCCGGACCAACCAGGAAATAATAATAATCGTCAGAACACTGCCACCTTTCAACAAGGCATCCAATCAAAAGATTCACAAATGCAAGAGAATTATGATGGTCTATATAATCAATTTGGATTACAACCATCCGATTCCTTTTTGAGTTCAAAACAAGATAGCAATAATAGTAATAATAATAATGTCATTTATAAATCATCAAATAATAATAGCCATATGCTATCAAATTTAGAATCACCACTTGGATTCAATGATATGGATATCGAATTTAATATACAACCACCATCACAACCACAAACGCAACAACATCAGCAACAGCAACAGCAACAGCAACAACAACTGATATACTCCCAGGATGAAGCAAACCAAGCAATGTTTCATTCCCAAATTCAACACGAACAACAAGAAGAACAGCTGACTTTATTTCCTAAATATGAAGATCAGAATTATCGACCTACAATAAATATGCCTGGAGCGTTCAAAACTGTAAATGATAATATGGATATCGATAATTCACCTCCATTCACAATAGAACTGGATTTAGGGTTTGAACGTCATCTAGATAATAATTCAATAGTAACAAATGCTCAAATTCATAATCAAGATTCCGATTCTTTATTCAAAAATCAATTATCAGTTCCTCAACCTTCAAATAATCATTTAACACCGGAAAATGCTGCGTTGAGTCCATTTGATACTAGTTCTCGCGTTTCATCTTCACATAATCTTCCAATGGCACCCCATGGCAATTCATTATTTACAAATGGAAGGGATTTCCATCTATTTGATGAAGATTCTCATAGTTATTCTCATGGAAGGCTAAGAAATGGATCCATAGATAGTTATTATGCGGCTAATGTTATTAATATGCAGAAGCAATTTCAACAACAACAGCTCCAACAGCAACAAGAAAATCAAATGCATCCACTTCAACAACAAACCCCACAACCTATTAACATGCAAAATAAGAATATGTTTAATGAATTATCTCCGTTGACAACAACTACTTCCCATACGCCGTCAGTAACTTCATTACATTCAACACAGCCATCATTCTTTTCTGCCCAGCAATATTTTTCACGGAATTCCTTTGAACAACCCCCAAGCTCCTTACATCGTCCATCTATAGACGCATTCAATACAAATAGAACGTCGATTGATAGTCAACAACAAACTCCTCAGCGACAACAACAACGAAATCCGAAATACAGCTTCACGACCTCCATCAGCAATTATTTGCCATTTATGAGTGATAAAAATCAACAACGATCACCTCCAAATTCATCCTCATCGCCCCAGAATTTAATAAATACACCGCCACAGCAACCAGGTCAGCCATCTAGGCATTTGCTAAGGACTATATTCAAGAGTACAAATTATGGAAACAACAGCAATAATAATGGCGTGGCTGTATCAGAATTAAACAACATGAATGAAATGGAAACTGAAAATGACCAGGATATGAACTATGTTCAACTGTCATTCTTGCAAAATGGCGGTAGCGGTGGTGCAAGTGAAAACCACGATTTCTTAATGATGAGTCCGACTAAAGAAGAACCTGAATATGAAACAATGGATAATATTGTTACTGCACCTAAAAAGGCAAAACGGTCAAAAAGAAGTCTTTTCACTAGATTCAAAGCCCCATCTAAACTTGAACCTCCTTTGGAGGATACAACAGCAGTGCAATCGGTTGAAGAGCTTAAGACTACTCAAGATAATGCAAGCTCGGTGAATAGTATGACTGGTGGAAATGTATCGGCACAAGGTTCTATGAGTGGTACGCCGTCGATAGCGACTGGTAGTAATCAATTGGAGCATACCGCGTCTGGAGGATCTCAGCGACAAGCAATCCAACTGCAACAACAGCAACAACAACCGTCATCTCAAGCTTCTGAGCCAGATTATGCGGCATTATTTGAAAATATGGGGAAAAGAAAGAATATTGTTCTGTCGGGATATAGAAAACCAAAGAAACCAAAGGAAGAATCACTTAGTGTTAATAATTCAAATTCGACAGTTGATAAATCATCCATATTGAATTTTGGAAAATCTTCAAAAAGTAGAAATGGAAGTGAGCATTCTTCGATTTTGCAACAACAACAACTGCAACAATCCTATAATGAAGATGACGATTATGAGAGTGATGATCACTCAAGTTCACAAAATATGAGTGCTGTTTCTTCCAACGTATCATCTTCTGGTCATGTTCGTGCTCTGATGGAATCTGAAACCCTGAATTCAGCATCTGGAATCACTCCAACTACATCAACCCTTGCTACTGCATCAAAGAGAATTTTAGGATCGAAATTGATGTTGAAGAAGAAATCTAATGTCAAGCATGTTAATAATCCAAAAGATGCATTTATAGCATCATTGGACACACCAGTAGCAACTATGATATCTAAAGGTGTAGAAGTTGAAGTTGATTTACGTTCATTAGATTTACCTCCCGATACCAAGATTTTCCCTACTTCAATAATTAATTCCAAGAATAGGACTAGAGGACGTAAGGAAAATAAAGAAGCAGATATGGTTGATCAATCTAAGATTTATTTATGTAATTATTGTTCGAGGAGATTTAAACGTCATGAACATCTAAAAAGGCATTTCCGTTCTTTGCATACGTTTGAAAAACCATATGATTGTACGATTTGTCATAAGAAGTTTAGTAGGTCTGATAATTTGAATCAACATTTGAAAATACATAAACAGGAAGAAGAGGAACGACAAAGGATGCAAGGAATTGAGGAAATGGAATAAGAAAAGTTGCTAGTGTTTATTTATAGCTTATACAATATTAGACTCACGTAAAGTTTGTGAGAGGTTTTTTTTTAATTTTGGAAATGGGGAACTTAATGAAAGGATGTAGAGTTTTATAGCTTTTGGGTATGGTGATTTTTTTAATATTTTTAAATATTAACTACATTTTATATTGGCTATTATATCAATTTAAAGTATTTAGGAAATGAAAAATTAAATGCAATTTGTTACAATATATAAGTACAAAATACAATATCCAAATAAAGTAAAACAAATAAAAACTACAAACACATCAAGTGGATGTTAAATTAAATTAAAGCTAGCCTCTCTTACCTCAATCGTAAATCAAGAACTCATCAGCAGCAGAACTGGGAGTTTGTTCTCTCTTCAGTAATGCCTGTTGTTGTTCACTAGTCAATTGTTCTTCCAATTTATCGCTCATCAACGCATCCAACACCTTCATCGTCCTCTTCTTAGGCTTCGTCACACAATTATTAGTCTTCCCGAATCCACCAACACATATATTTCTCTCTTGATGTTTCTTCAACGCATCCAATCTCGCAAACTCCTTCCCACAATCACATTTACAATGCCTAGCCTCAAGATGTCCCTTCACGTGTCGATTCAAATCATGCTGCCTCACAAACCGTTTTGGACAATACATACATCCAAATGGACGATCACTTAAATGGGTCTGAATATGGGAACGCACATTATATCTTCTTGTAAATTTCTTACCACAATTCTTGTAAGTACATGTATATACTTTGTTTTCATCAGGACCTATCCAATAATTATCCAATTCCCCTGGAGGTAATAATGAGGTCTTCTTAACTCTTCGTCTAGGTGATGTGTCTTTGATTTGTTTCTGGAGTGTATTTTTCGATTCTGGGGAAATAACGGGACTCCATTCGATTTTCATTTTGTTTGTATTGTTCTTGACTGGGGTGGATGGGAGGAGAGGTTGGGCTCTTAAAGTAGCATTAGGATCTTCCACGGGTTCATATGGTGCTGGTATGGGCACTGGTGGGCGGATAGGACTGCTATAGAATCTATCTGGGGATGAATTAAGGGAAGATAGTTGAGATGTGAGGTTGTTATTGTACATTGGTGATGATTGGAGGTTGTAAGTCACATTTTGGACAGGAATTCTTAGCTGCTGTTGTGGCGACAGACTAAGATATTGAGTGTTATAGCCATTGTTGTTATCCGGGGGATCGGAGAAGAACTGTGACGTGTAGAAGTTAACCGCTTCATTTCTTAAACTTAAATGAACTGGCGATGGTTTGGGAGGTTGTTGAAATAATACAGGCCTACTTGGGGATGGTGAAGGAGCTTCTGGCGAGCCCTGCCAGTCAGAAGATGGAGGCGATGGAGGGGGTAAATATGTTGCGTTGAAGTTGGATTTATTTAATTGTAGTTTTCTGGCAGAACTATCGTCTTGGTAAAATTGTGTGAATTGTGGTTGTGCGCTTTGAACAGGATAGTTGACAATTTCAGCTTGTGGCTTGAATGGACTCTGTTGTTTTGCAGAGGGTCTTCTTTGTTGCGATGGTGGGACTGGTTCCTGTACAGGAATAGGAACATAACCCATACCTGGAGCTGATTGCGGTTTGTTGTTTTCAAAAGTACTTTCCTGTTCTAGTAATGGCGAAATATCGTCCACATAATTCTTTGGAGGTTGATTGTACAATTCCTGAAGATACTTGGCTGAGTAATTATTTATTACAGGCACCCTATTCTCTCTATCTGAAGTTGGAGACGGTGGGAACTTGTAAGCTTTGGGACTTGCATTTGTCACAAGATATTCATTCTGTTTAGCTGTTCTTGGTAACAGTTTGGGTCCCTTTTTTAAAAGAGAAGTTGGCGGTGGAGTTGAAATTGTTTCTTTCCTAATGGGAGACAGTTGGGGCATAAGGTGATTCCTGGTAATCTTGTTTTCTTCCTCAAATTCATCTTCTTCTAGAAGTAATATTGGTTTTTGTTCGAAATTAAGATCTAAGATTTCTTGACTTGGACCTTGTGCTTGGTGATGTTGAAAAGATGGTGTCATTGACTTAGTCATTAGTTCGCCTGGAGAGATTGATTTCCCGAAATCAATAGATTTCCCTCCTGACGCTTTGTATAAATCACCTGCTACACCAGTGATAGATAAACCTCGATTATGTTCAATAAAACCAAAGATTGCGGTACCACTTTGTTGTCTACTATGCCTATTTTGTTTACCATAGTTGTTGTTGTTATTATTGTTGTCTTGTTTTAGAAGGTAACCCGAGGGAACATCTAGATCTTGTAAACCTGATAATGTCTCATTGAATAAAAAGTCTATGTCATTTTGATTGTTGAAATATTCATCAAAGTTTTCATGAGGTAAAGGAATTGGTTTGGAATTGATTTCTTCAAAGATATTAATTCTGTCCATCTCGTCTTTGTCTCTTCTTATTTTCAAGGAATTGACCAAAGATGAGTTGTTGTTATTTTGTTAATCTCTTGTTATAAATGTTGAATGGGTATTCCACGGAAAAGAGAATAAGAATGGAAAAGAAATGGGGGCTTGAAATCTGTTGTTGTTGACTTGTTCAACCTATGTATGATGAAGAAACTATGATGTGGTAGTGGTTTGGAACTATTAAGGGGGGATAAATGAGGAAAAGTAAGAAGGAAGAAGGGAGGAAACGCAAGGCAACAAAAGAGAAGAAGAAGAAGAAAGGATCTCTGAAAATCCCAAATCTGAAGGATTTTTTTTTTCACAGCAATTGCCTAATGAGGAAATAGGTAAACAAACGTAATTAGTGCAACAAAAAATAAATGCACGATGCTGCACGGAGAACAAATTAAACAATTAACTTCACCAAGTTTCATAGATGCATCACCAAATCAAGACAGAAAGGAAATACTTTCAAGTAATTAAAGTAAAAAAGGTTAAAACCTTAGATTCTACTTGAGGCTTAGATGATGACAGGAAGTTTACCCTGTCATCTAAAGAGTCGTGTTCATTTCCTTCGTTGCAACCGCACGAATGTGACCAAATTATTGAGTCAGTATATTTACATTTATCCAACCGGGTTTGTGCTGCATATTCTTATTGTTGTAATTTATAATTAATGATAATGAGAGGATAATTCAAAATATGAATATTTTTCTTCAATTAGACTATGCGATTATAAAGAGAGAGAATAAATAATAAAAATAAACCAAGCCCTTTCTTGAATATCTGTACAAATGTCAAACGATGGGAGTGGGAGTTGGTGGGTGCAGGTGTTATAATTTATACAAAAATTTATTCTAACAACAACATTTTTCTTGGGTCTTCAATCAATTCCTTAATTGTCTTTAAGAAGGTAACAGCTTCACGACCATCCAAGACTCTGTGATCATAAGTCAAAGCCAAGTACATCATTGGTCTAGAAACAATTTGTCCATTAACAGTAACTGGTCTTTGTTTAACAGCATGTAAACCTAACACAGCAGTTTGTGGCATGTTGATAATTGGAGTACCATACAAAGAACCAAAAACACCACCGTTAGAAATAGTGAAAGTACCACCGGTCATATCCTCTATAGTTAATTTACCATCTCTAGCTTTCTTACCCAAGTTAGAAATTTCTTTTTCAATACCCAAGATAGATAATGATTCAGCGTTTCTAACAACAGGGGTAACTAAACCCTTTGGAGTAGCAACGGCAACAGAAATATCAGTGTAATCTCTGAAAACAAGGGTATCATTGTTTTCAATGGCAGCGTTAACAGCTGGAATTTCTTTAGCAGCTAAACAAGAAGCCTTGGCAAAAGCACCCATGAACCCTAATTTAATACCGGTCTTATCGAGGAATTCATCCTTATATAATTTTCTCATTTCCATCAAGTTGGTCATATCAACTTCATTGAAGGTAGTTAATGAAGCAGCAGTGTTTTGTGATTCCTTAAGACGTTCCGCAATTCTCAATCTCATTCTATTCATCTTGACTCTTTCTTCGTTTCTAGAGAAGTTGGTGAAAGTGGCAGCACCAGATTCGGTCTTCTTTGGAGCTTCGGCTTTTGGAGCAGCTTCCTTCTTTGGGGCAGCTGGAGCAGCTGGAGCAGCAGCAGCTGGTTTGGATTCAGCCTTTGGAGCAGCTGGGGTGGCAGCAGCAGCAGCTGGGGCTTCTTCCTTCTTTGGAGCAGCAGCAGCACCACCAGCTGGAGCATCACCTTCTTCAATCTTAATAATTTCTTGGCCAACTTCAACAGTATCTTCGACGGCAACTAAGAATTCAGTAATAGTACCAGAAACTGGGGCATTGACTTCAACATCAATTTTATCGGTTTCAATAGTGGCAATGGTTTCATCTTGTTGTACAAATTCACCAATTTCCTTGTTGAAGGCAGACAAAGTACCTTCGGTGATGGATTCAGCCATATCTGGGACCTTCACAGTAATGGAAGCATAACGCTTGAAGTTCAATCCATTGGTTTGTCTATTTATAGATCTATTAGAAGGTTGTGATTGAATGTGAATGGATCTGGTTAATGCAATGTTGGCAACTTTCAACCCGGAGGTGGATAAAGCTCTAATTGGAGCACGTTTCAAGGATTGTTTAATACTTCTAGACAACATGATGGTTGTGTATTTATAAGTTGAAATATAAGATATGGAGGGATGGGGATCTAGTTGAATACTTAATTCTAGAAAGAAGAAGATTATAAATTCCAACCGGTGTTGTGTGTATTTCGAAAAGAATTTTATGTCAATTCAGTGGAGACGCAGCGAAGAGACTACCGGCCCAAAATTTGGAAAAGTTTTTTATTTTCCCCAAGAAATTCAATTCCGGTAGTCAACCAATTCCGCCGAATCTTTTGTCTCCATACAAAATTAAGTTTTTCCATCACTTTAATTGGATGAGAACCCCGGAGAATGTCGGTGGTTTTTCGTTGAATTTTGCTTACCCTCGAAAATCAAAATTAAACGGCAAAGTTAACACTAGCGAGCATACTCATCGCCTTCTTATAACCCATGTTTTTGCGACATAGCCCTAGTTTTGATTTTACAAGTATATACGAATGTTTACGTGTCACCTTTCATTATGAATAGGCAGACTTCTTGATTAGTGGATTGCTATTAGCATTGCAATTATTGTCATACGTAGAATCTTCCAGGCAACTCCGAAACAAGTCTCCGATTATGCCGGGCTTCGCATTGTTCTTTTTGCCGTTGTTGATTTCCCCCTCCTTTTGCCAACAATTCTTTACTATACTCAGGTTGAAACTCTCGTACAGATACGACGTAAGAGAAGGAGGGGGGTGGCGATCGTTGCTACTCTACGATACCTATCTTAAACAATTGGGGGTAATGATTGCCAAATACAAAGAAATTCCCTGAGTTTTTTTAGATCGGCCTGCCCCAAAAAAAAATTCCTCGTTTAAGATTTGGGAAAAAAAATTGTCGCTGTCAAACAGTTTTCCAACACTCAAAAAATTGAAATATGAACAATTTCATGATCCTATAAGTGTAGGTTGAAGAAATTGACAAAAATAATGAAGGATGCGAGGTTCGAACTCGCGCGGACACTGTCCAGTAGATCTTAAGTCTACCGCCTTAGACCACTCGGCCAACCCTCCATTTGTTGAAATTAAAATATTCCTCGAAATCAACTCATAATATTTGGTTTTGCGACACATTTTTTTCCTTTTTCAACTTTTGTGTAAGTTTATAAATATTTTTGATTTCTTTTGTCACCTCGAGTTCTCCTTGTGTTGGAATATCGTCTTATTTATTATTGGAATGTCTATCTTGCTTATTACTATTTCCTATGTTTAATATGAAGCCTAATTCAAAATCTGACGTTCCACCGAAATGTGGTTTCAAAATGGTTGCGAAAAAAATTTCAGTCTCGGCGAAAAAATTTCAGTCGATGAGATGAGTCAACAACTGTGAAGAGTTGTTGAGAAACAACATCAACCTGCCTGAACTTTCCCAAGGAGAAATTTGGGAGTAAAAACGTTTCGCGCTTTGTTTACCCTAATCTTTAGGAACTAACCCTAGCTGGAGATCCTTCTGAAGGGATGTTTTCTTCCCTTCTCTTGAAGTGTGGTGGGGCACGTGGAAACAGTAGGAAATAGTAGTCATTTCTTGACCACGATTTTACAAAAACCATACAATATCACTCTCTATTACACGGTACCTAGCAAGATATGCAACTTGAGTATATACAGACAACTTTTTTAGATTTTCGATAGATTTCCCAAGTCGAAAATTACAAAAATTCAACCAAATCAATTTCTATACACTTTTCAACCATTTTTACCATCAATATCAATCCAGCTCATCATATATAGCTTCGGGATGTGCAAAAAAAGAAGTGGAAGCCCGACGCGGGGGTCGAACCCGCAACCTTTTGATACCTCTCAAGATATTGATCTTAAAAGTCAAACGCTCTAGCCATTGAGCTAGCCAGGCAACTTCGTGCTTGAAAAAAACGCCGGGATCTTTGTGTCAATTAAAACAAAGAAATTTTTTGAAATTTTTTCTATTGCAGATTGGATGTTTATCACGTGCCGACGCTTCCGGAATAATTAACCGGAAAAAATGTTTGACACAATTGGGGTTGCAAAACACTTAGGTAGTCCAGCAATACTGGGACCTATTGTTTTATAAATTGTGCATTAGTAGGAGAAGGATTTAATTCTCTTTTGGGGCAATAGAAAGGTATTGATTTTGTAATCATTCTTGATGAAAAGGTTAATGTCAACCCCTTGTTTTTAGAAATATTAATTTTTAGTTTAGTTTTCCACCAAAAACTCTCCAAATTAAACAACTATAAAAATCAAGCAACATATCTTTATAAACTAAAAGTCTTGTACCATTAGTGAACCATACTAAATATGATATATTTACATGGTCTTATAGAAACTATTAGATTATAAATTATCTACGATTCGCTGTCTCCAATTCTCGCACCGTAGTGATGGCTGCAACTTTGATATAAATTCTTCTATTGCGAAAAAACCACATTCTCCTTGACCACTTGTCTTCTTCTCTTTAACCAACATCAACAAATATGTCTCAATCATCAAGGTTAAGTAGTCTATCTACTAAGCCAAAAGCCAAATTATTGTCCACTAATGAGTTTTATAATCTCAGTAGAAGGATGAAGAAAATCTACTTCAAGGGTTTATTTGAAAAAGATCAGTTTAGCGCCCGAGTGATTTCCAAACATGTTCATACGCGCACCACGACTCCAAGACGAATGGTAAATTTCTTTTCTCCCACATATCACGACCCAGTTGGCGACCATCTACCCAATGAAATACAATACCTATTATTTTTCATGGGTACCAATGAAGATTTGGAAAGGGAAAATGCTGTTGTTGTCGAAACAAACTCAACCCAAACGGGAAACAACGAGGAGAACACATCTAGGCTTTTACTATTTGGAGAGGGAGAATCTTCTACTACTACCGCTAACAACCTTGATAAGATCTTAGTTGCTACTAATGATGAGAACATACAAGACAACCAGGTTGAATCAACAATTAATAAATTAAAAAATTCAGTGGGTGCCAACATTTCCTTTAATTGGAACAAAGCCAAAGTACATTTCAAGCGAACAAATTCGAAAATGCAAAACTCAAGAATTGTCAAAAGCATGTCAAGAGTGTTAGCAAAATATGAGGAAACCTTCCGTTTGTCCAGTGAAGTCAGTTCTGATTCCTTTCGAGACGAAAACACCTTTGATGGTATCAATAACGAACCAGGTAGTTTCAATACAACAGATTCACGTACTAGTTATCCAAAGCTTATTCGCCGATCCCAAAGTGCACCCGTCCCCCTTTCCAATTCCCTATATTTTCAACACCAATACCCTATAAGTGTCAGTGCTCTGATTCATGATGAAGGCCATGAAAATGAGGGTTCCGCAATAGATTCCAATGGACAACATTCATATTACACTGCTTTGGAATATCAGAAAGGTAAGTATCAACCTCCATCTTCATGGGATTCCTCCCAGAGAAATCGCTCCCTAAGAATTGTTTTGGGTGTTCAATCTGAAGAATATAACATTGGCCATTTGGTTATGCAATAAGTATTGGCTGGTGATATGGATGGCTATAAAGTGTGGAATGGGAGGTTACTCTCCTATGCCTTATTCTCTTTTTTAGCTTTTAATAAATAGTATGCGTTGAAACAAGAATCTCTTTAGTAAATTTTCAAGCCTCTATCTAAGAGCTGATGAACGATAATTGGCAACATATGTATTGCACACCTCCAACTAATACACATCTGCTTAAATAGTTGAGATAAAATGGTTGCAAATTATTTTTTCCAGTAGTTAGTTGGGGCGATTCAGCAAAAACAATGACTGCTATAATTAGAAAGACAAATTCTTATACTGAATGACTGCATTTTTAGAAAGACAAATTCTCAATTGAGGACGGGGTGTACCTTTCGTCATAACATACATTTGTAGATTTCACAATACTGGTCTACCTCTTGGATTGCAGATTTATTTGTCTTTTAATATTACGGAATAATTAAAGTTTTGCAGCCAAAAATAGTCGATAAGATAGAGATAGATTCCTTGGCTGTATCTATACAGGGAAGGCTATGATTTATAATTTACCAAAATAGAGAAGCTTAATTTATAATTATTACAATATGATATGAATTTAATATGCAATTAGCCATAATAATAAATAAATAGATCACAATAAAAGATTCTTCTTTCTTTAGTATTGATTGGCTGTTTACCCTTTCACTATTTTTCAGTCTTTTCTCTCCATATTTTTGAACGGTAAAAAGGTTTGAAAATTATCGACAGGGTAAAAATCAAGCCAAAGAAAACTCACGACAATCGTTCTCAATATTCAATTGAAATCTGGCAATATCTTGAAATTTGGCTAATTCTTCTATAAATTCTGATACGACGGGATCGTACGTTCTAAGAATGTTTTCAACGTACTGCTAGAAACACATATCGTTTTATAATCCTCTTTTTATGCAGTGGTAGACACAATTGGGCCATTGATTACCTTTTTCAAGAATTTAATGAAAAGGCTCTGATACGTGTAGTCTTTCGCTTGTCGCTGGCAGCAACATCTCCACATGTGTTTCTGTGTTTGCTTGGAATTTGAGGTTCAAATGATGGCCCTTTTCGATAGCTTACTTTCTCAATGAAAAAGGCTCTGATACGTGTAGTCTTTTGCTTGTCACTGGCAACAGCATCTCCACCCGGGTTGCTATGTTTGCGAGAAAGTGGCACGGCGGGGCCTTGGGCCATCTCCATTTATGCCCCGCCGTGCCGCTCGTGCTATCGAAAAGGGCATTCGTGTGAAACTCAAGTCCAAGCAAGCACAGAAAAACCTGTGGAGATGTTCCTGCCAACGAACATAAGAAAAAGAATGAAATGCCAAGTATGAGAAGTCCTGTCCTTTGTTGTTGGATGACTTGTGAATTTTCCTAAACCATTTATCATGATCAATCTCACATCCAAACACGAAGCCTTTCCTTAAAAGCAAAGTATCTAATTCTAGATTTCAAATCACAACAATAACAATCAGCGACAGTGTGCCTAGGTCAAGCATTAAAGTTAAGCATCATTCAGAAATATTGAATTCTCAGAACTGAATCGTCTAGCTATATCACAATGTGCTCTGAGGAGTTCATCAACTTTAAAGTGTTATCGTCGAGTGGTGAATTCTCCAATGGTAAATTATGGCAATATTAGGGTAAGTTTTGTGATTCATATTCACTTCTACAACCTCTTGGATTCAATGTAGATTACCATAGGATCGATGATATTAAATGGAGATTTGATTCAATTTTTTAAAGCTAAATGTTGCCATTCTTACCCAATTGGCAACATAATGAAAAACCAATACAGCATTGCCTCACTGACTGATAATGGTGCCAGATTTCTTTGATCTTTTTAAGAGAAAGTGGAAGTTTCTTGTTGCGTCTTCCAGAAAGGAATTGAATTGAAAAATGACTAAAATCAAATGGAGCTTGGATTGCGAAAGAACCACCGAACTTCGATTTTATCCGTAATCGTTTCTTCTTTACTTTATTACCAACATTATTCCAAACAACTCAACCAAATATGTATTCCAAGATTTCAAACAGATTCCAAGGATCTAACAATTCCAAACCAAAATTGACCGCTAAAGAGTTTTGCAAACTCGATAGCACAGCAAAGAAAACGAAACATACTTCCGTGGATTATTTCACAAACACCAAACTGGCGCTAGAAAAATCAGCCAAGAGCTTCACCAAAAACAAACCACAGGTCCATCAAGTTCGTCAATTTATTGATTCTGCTACTGCTACTTCCATCACCAATTTAAAAGGTTCAGAAATTAAGTCACCTCCTGTTGAATCACCTGCTATTGAAACAACTTCATGAATTCCAGAATCTTGTCAGGTGAACATCAATTAGATACTATGTCGAAAGTTATGAAAAAGCAAACATGGGACGCTAAATCATCAAGGGATTTCCAATAACCTGCCGCTACCACCACTACCAACAATACAATCCATGGATAACGAGGTCAAAATTGATGAGGGAACTTAAGTTGCAAACTATTGAAAAGATCAGTCATTCATTTAGAACTAAATTTTTTATCAACTGGGACAAAACCAACATGCATTGCAAAAGGTTGAGAATCAATCGTTCCAAAGAAATCAAGACACTGCGGAGGTTCTTTTAAAGGGAGAACAAAGTTGCGATCTATTGGGAATTGGAAATACCATTGATGACATTGCCATGGAACCAACAAGAAAACCTGTTGCTCCATTGACAACATAAAATATCATAAATTTAGTAACACTAAGGGGCCTACAGATGATTTATTCATATCTACCAAAGGCATCAAATGTGAACAAAGGATGTATGGAACTGACTTGGACATCGGTCCGAGTATACAATTTTTACCTTCTAGCCATCCAAATTTTTGAACTGACTATTCCCAAGGTGTACAAACCCACTGCCAGTTTTCCATTTATATCTCACCGCTCCAAAAGTATAAATACTTCGAAGCAAGACGAAGACTGTGACCACTCAGAATACCTCATAGATTTTTGTTCGGAAAAATTCGAAGAGTCTAGGGGCTCATGCTATACCAATTTAGAGGTTCGGGAAGTCACTTATCGATCTTCATCTTCTTTTTATTCAAGCATTGTGTCCATAAATTCAACATGGAATTGGCAATCTGAAGAAGACTCTATTGATACTTCGGATATGAAAATAGTTACTGAGTGGTGATCGGGATGGTAATAATAGTATGGGATTTAAATGGGAGGATACACGAGGTTGCTTTTTATTTGTTTGCTTATTTTAGTTTTTAGTAAATCATATATTTTTAAACAAGAAATTCTCTTTAGGAATCGTTTACGAATCTGACTAGGATTATGACAATGACAATGTGATAGATATTAACACAGATATTACCCGAATCAACTTTAACACTCCTTTTGAAGTAGCTCCGATAAAATCGTTGAATCAAAACTGGATATGTTTGTTGGGGACGAGTTAGCAAAAACAATGGTTGCAACTTTTGAAAATATCCCACAACTGTGAAATTAACCTTAATTTATACTCATTTCACCTTCATCTTATAACAAACGAAAGCATGTCTTTCCAAACTATTTCAAATACCTCCGAAGAAACTTCCAATTCAAAAGTACAATTATTATCTATGAAAGAGGGTTATAACCTCGATGGATGTATAAATTCTCAATTGCGAAAAAACCACAGAAATTCAATTTATGTGAGCTTCTTTCTTCTTCACTTTATATACGAATACAACAAACACTATAAATACAACAAAAATGACTTTCCAAACCGGTTCAAACAATTCATCTGATTCTTTCTTATCCATCAAGGAAATCTCCCAACTCGAACCCAAAATGAAGAAATTATACATTGCTGGATTATTCCAGAAAAATCAGGCAACCGCCAGATTTATTGCCAAATACCAAAAGGCAAAATTAAACTCAACAAATCCAATCACAATGACTGACTTCTTAGTTTTGTTATAAAGAACAAGAAAACATTCCCAAGAAGATTCACGACTTGCTTGTGGACATTGCTATGAATGAGGATTTGGAAAGTGACACAAGTACCACTGAAACATCAATTGATTTACAAACATCAGCAACTATTGCTTGAAAGACACATACAATGAACCTGAAGCCAAGTTACTAACCAAGGTTCATGCCTTATTTGTGTCAATTGCAATGAATGAGGATTCAGAAAGCAGCAAATCTCACTGACATAAACCCCACCGAGTTTCAAACTAGGCATAGTCCAAGCTTGGATTGTTTGGAGTAAAAGTTTCGTCTTTCTCCAAACCAAAACATACTCCAAGACAAGACTCCCACATATCAAACAAGGCAGCTCCTGTCGATATCACTGTAACTACGATTCCATTTTCACAACCATTTCATTAGTGAGCAAATCATTGATCACTTTTCAAGGCAATAGAACCTACAGAATGAGGACATATAAATTGTCCGTCGTTTTCATTGGGAAGCGATGAATTGTGCAATGCTGATTCTTTTACAGAAGATTTACATAATTCTCCCCTTCCCACTGAATCTCCGATACAATGTACAGTCTCTTCACCCTGTAAGTTGAAGAATCAAGAATACAATGAAGTGATGCTGAATGCAGTAAACCAACCAACATATATCTTTCTCAAAAAACCACCATCAGAATTATTGGATGAGGAAAACCATATTAACTGTTTTCAATTTCTGACCATTTGAACCAGAGAATGGAGCACCAAAATAGCAACATATCAATAACTTCAGCAACTTTTGAATAGGTTATTCTGATATTAGAAAACATCCTTGAGACTTGAAACCAAACCAGCAGACTACAATCAAAATCTTGTAGAGCCAATTGTTTCCTTAGTATGAAGACCACCTAATTAGAATCTTTTATGAATTTCTCAATCCATTCAACTTGATTATATAAATTGGTTGTAAAAGATTAAATAAATTGGTTGTAAAAAAAGTAAATTGGTTGTAAAAAAAAATTGAATTAAATTTTGGTTGTAAAAAACGTTTGGTTGTAAAAAATTGAAGGTTTATTTTTTATTCAATATTTTCTAATGGAGATTGCCGTTTGCTTTGGTGCCTTACCTTTTCCATCCCATTACATTAGAAATGTTAATACTTTGGACAAAGATGAAAAGTAAGAAGACGTGGAATCCAATTGAAGAATCAGAAGTAGTGAGTGATTCATAGTGCGCTAATTTCCAGGGTCAAGAGGAAGTCAATTTGCAATCTCCGCCTTTTCCCCATTCTTTTCAATCGGTCCATAGTGACGATTGGAATGGTTTGAGATTAAGGATACTTTTAATTTCATTCACTTTATTTTATATTTTATCTTTTTGAAACAACAAGTTCTGTTTAAGTTTATCAATTGTCTTACCCTCGGACTAAGCCAAACTGTGATACTGGGTAGCGCACTCATTTATTCGTAGGTACTTTATGAGGGAGATGTATTCTACATAATCTTTCTTTCTCGGACACATTACCTAGATCTTAAATCCGGGAAATAGCCTAACTCCATGAGAAGCATAAGGAGTCTATATCCCCTTGAATGACTCCGTGATATTTATTTTGTCAGGCATATAGAAAGTAAGAAAAAGGGTATATTTTCTCGCATTTTAATCTCCGAAACAATATTTCCGGATTAACCACCCCATCCTAAATCATTTACGCTTTATCCCCCCAGCCAACTCGTACCAATGGTTTTTAGTGAGTATACAACCCAGTCCTGCTGGTCTTGGACTCTCACACTACTTATGTTGCTTTTATCATACACCTAAGTGCCTATAAAAGGTTTTTACCATTTCTACAGAACGTTATGCCCTATATGTATCAGAGGGTCAGTATCAGTTTATATATTATCGTTTATAATTTTAGTGTATAATCTAATCGATACCGTTTAAAGAAAAAAAAAAACATAAGATGGCTTCTTATTGATGATGGGTCATGCTAGAAATTTGAATTACTAATTGAACCCGTACAGGGTCATGCGAATGATATGTACTTAGTAAGCATTAGAATGTAAGATATTATATTTATGTGTTATTGACTCGTGGTGAGTGTAAACAGCATGGTGTAGTTTTTTGACCCGGGAAAAACAGGGATTTATTTTTTTTGTTGGATCGGTGTGTCGCTCCTTTGTATTGTCTCCTTTTAGTTTAAAACTGCGGGATGTCGGACAAGAGTGAAACATTTTTTTTTTCCTTTCATTTCAACCAAACAGTTTCCATCGAATTTAAAACTTGATTGAAATTTCTTTCAGGATTTCTTTTCCACTCAATTTACACCAACCACTTATTTAAATATTACCCCATAAAGATGTTGAGATCATTCACTTCTAAGTCTTTAAACGGTCAATCCCAAAGATTGGCTCAATTTGTCAGATTTGCTTCCACCAAATATGATGTCGTTGTCATTGGTGGTGGTCCAGGTGGTTATGTTGCTGCCATTAAAGCTGCTCAATTAGGTTTGAACACCGCTTGTATTGAAAAGAGAGGTGCTTTAGGTGGTACTTGTTTAAATGTTGGTTGTATTCCATCTAAGTCTTTATTAAACAATTCTCATTTATATCATCAAATTCAACATGAATCTAAAGAAAGAGGTATTGCCATCAATGGTGAAGTTTCAGTTGATTTCCCAAGATTAATGGCTGCCAAGGAAAAGGCAGTTAAACAATTAACTGGTGGTATTGAAATGTTATTCAAGAAGAATAAGGTTACTTACCACAAGGGTGAAGGTTCTTTTGTTAACGAAAAGACCGTCGCTGTTAAGCCAATTGATGGTTCTGAAGCTTTTGAAGTTGAAGCCGATCATTATATCGTTGCCACTGGTTCCGAACCAACTCCTTTCCCAGGTATTGAAATTGATGAAGAAAGAATTGTTTCTTCTACTGGTATGTTATCTCTTAAGGAAATCCCAAAGAGATTAGCTATTATTGGTGGTGGTATTATCGGTTTAGAAATGGCTTCTGTTTACTCCAGAATTGGTTCTCAAGTCACTGTCATGGAATTCCAAAATGCCATTGGTGCCGGTATGGATGGTGAAGTTGCCAAACAATCACAAAAACTCTTAGCTAAACAAGGTTTAGATTTCAAATTAGGTACTAAGGTTACCAAGGGTGTTAGAGATGGTGATATTGTTAAGATTGAAGTTGAAAACGTCAAGAATGGAAAGATTGAAGAATTAGAAGCTGATTGTTTATTAGTTGCCATTGGTAGAAGACCATACACTGAAGGATTAAACTTGGAAGCTGCTGGTTTAGAAAAAGACAACAGAGGTAGATTAGTCATTGATGATCAATTCAGAACCAAACATGACCACATTAGAGTTATTGGTGATGTTACTTTTGGTCCTATGTTAGCTCATAAGGCTGAAGAAGAAGGTATTGCTGCTGCTGAATACATCAAACACGGTCATGGTCATGTTAACTATGCCAACATTCCATCTGTCATGTATACTCATCCAGAAGTTGCTTGGGTTGGTCTTAATGAAGAACAATTAAAGGAACAAGGTATTAAATATAAGGTTGGTAAATTCCCATTCATTGCCAATTCAAGAGCTAAAACTAACATGGACACTGACGGTTTCGTTAAATTCATTGCTGATGCTGAAACTCAAAGAGTCTTGGGTGTTCATATCATTGGTCCAAATGCCGGTGAAATGATTGCTGAAGCTGGTTTAGCTTTAGAATATGGTGCTTCTACTGAAGATATTGCTAGAACTTGTCATGCTCACCCAACCTTATCTGAAGCTTTCAAGGAAGCTGCTTTAGCTACATTCGATAAGCCAATCAACTTCTAAGTACACTTAGATAAAAGGAATATTAAGTAAATAATGTATAGTTTTCATGTCAGATATAAATAAATTATTCAAGTAAGATCTAAAGTTTATATGTGCGACATTTCATTGATGTCGCATTTTAAATGTCGCACCTTTAGAAAGTTTTTCAGAACTTTTCAATTGGCAGCAGTATGAAAATTTTTTTATAAACCAAAGCGGATTCAAATCAAACAAGTTACAACTCTCTCTATAGAACCCAAAGCAAGAAGATGCCGCAAAATTTAAAGAATTTTAACATCAATAGGGCGCTACAAAGAAACACAATTCAAAAGAATTTGGCTGCCAACTTAATTCGTCATGAATATATCGTCACCACCAGTGCAAAAGCCAAAAAAGCCAAACCATTCATCGAATCCTTTTTAACCGATGCCATTAAACAAGCAAAAGATGTTCAGACATTACCCGCAAAAGAACAATTCAGTAAATTTAGAGCAATTAATTATTTACAACCACCTGATAGAGTTGAATGTGGGAATAAGATCATAAATGAGATTGCTGATAGATATCCAAATAGAACCACTGGTTTTACTCGTCTTATAAAATTAGAACCAAGATTAGGGGAAGATAAGGCAAAAATGTCGGTGATAGAGTTGGTTGATTCTGATTATGAGATTAAGTTTTGGTATACTGCCAAAGTAGTTGCTAGAATGGAATTACAAAACATTGCCATGGATGATATTACTGAATTGAATGTTAAGAAATTGACTGAGAAGAGAATTAATGGGGAAGAAAGGTTCCGTGATGCGGTTGAGACTTGTAAAGTTGAATTCTTTAAGTATAATAAAGAAGTGGGAGAAGTTGAAGATGAAGCAATTAAAGAAAATTTGAAGAATTTTAGAGCAAATATGGAATATCATGGTGGTTCTTTGAAGGGGACTTTACTTGTGTCTAAGAAACATCCTACTATTCCTAGAGAATTGAAATCTGATCCATCTGTTATTCCACCATCTCCTTTCTTGACTCAAAAGAAATAATTGTATATCTTTTAATTATTTGTACATAGTAATAATAAACCCTTTAGTCATTTAGTCCAGATGGCCGTAATTGCTCGATTGGGAAGATATCTCTTCCGAAATGCCCATATGTGTAAACTCCTCTCGTTCCGGATAGAACCCTTATTCTCCACACCACCAATATCAAATTCCCATTGAAAAAAAAAAAGATCTATAAAAACCCAAACAAAAACACACGAAATCACGAAACTAAACACAACCAACACCCACAACAATTCTATCAATCCCTTATAATGTGGTTTTCCAAATCAAACTTCCCGACAGAAGGCAAAACCGCTCTTATAATCGGCGCCTCACAAGGACTAGGAGCAGAATTAGCATTACAACTCTATAAAAAAAATTGTTCAATAATTCTCGTTGCCCGTACCCAAACCAAACTCGAATCCCAAATCCAAAGAATCAAACAAGCAGCCCCGGAAAGCAAGGCACAATTTTTGACATATATAGTCAATGATGCATCCAATTATGAATCCTGTGTCGAATTATGGAAGGAGATTGTGGAAATCCGTCAATTGGATCCTGATATTATCTTTTGTTGTGCTGGTAGTTCTGTGCCGAAACTATTTGCTGATTTGACGGGGAGGGATATCAAACAAGGAGTGGAGACTAATTATTATACGGCCGTATATCCGATCCATGCGGGGTTTAAGGCGGTTTTGGCGCTGAATCCAGGATTGAAATGTTATGAATATAAGAAGAGACAAATTATTTTGTTTAGTTCCGTGGTTGGGTTTTACCCATTTATTGGATATTTACAATATGCCCCCGTTAAAGCCGCGTTGGAATCTTTGTCGATTATTTTGAGACAAGAATTGGGGCCATATAATTATAGAGTCTCGTGCGTATTTCCTGGGAATTTCATGAGTGAAGGGTTTTTGGAGGAACAGAAGACAAAACCCGAGATTACAAAAAAGATTGAGGGTCCCAGTGAGGCCATTCCAGGTGATGTTTGTGCTGGGATGATTATTGATCAGTTGAGTAAAGGGTATGATACTGTGACTACTGATTTTATTGGATGGGTGCTTGGGTGTTCGGTGTTGGGAGTTTTGCCTAGACAATGGGGGTTCTTTCAGGTGATTGTGAGTTTTTTGTTTCTGATTATTGCTCCGATTGCTAATTGGGTGGTTTATAGAGATGTGGTTGCATTCTTTAGAAAGAGGGAAGAGAATGAAAGTGAAGATACAAAGAAAGATGATTAGGTTTCTATACTTTTTATACATATGTCAACTATTTATATATATATGACAACTATTTCTATTACACATATGGCAAAACCATCTCTGTATATCATAGTTACGCTATTTCTTTAAAGAATCGACAGCTTTCACTACCAGTTTATCCAATTCAACCCCCCATTGATACCAATTAATACTATATATCCAATTCACCATAGTTATAATCTCATCATTCCAAATATCTTTACAAGTTTCACCAAAACTAACACGGCCAGTAGTAGTAATATGTGAACTAATAGGTTCCAAAGGTTTTTGTAAATCTTTATCACTAAGAATTCGATTATTTATTATATTTTCTGAAGTTCGTAATTGATGGGAAATAAATTGTTGATTTTTTTGAATATATTGTGAAGTATAATAGGTGATGGCGGATGTTAATAACACACCGCCTAAGAATCCATGAATTCTGCCTCCCATAGCTGCTATCTCTGTCCTGTTGGGCTTTTAAAGGTTCGAGATTGAAAAATTCAATATCAAACTCAAATGGCCAATGAAAAAAGTGAGAGCGAGAATTGTAGTATGAGATTACGACATTTAAAAAATGTCGCATGTCGTAATATGTAAACACTGTAAGGTGAATTGTATTATGCATTATTTACAGAGTGAAACTATGTACACTTGGGAGGGACGTAGCGGCAATCATTATTGTTCTGATTGCTCTACGTTTGCTTCTTCGATAACATTTGCAAGAGCTTTCTTTAAGAAAGGTATAACTTGAATATTATCTAATTTCTTTGAATTACCTGATTTTCTTAATTCCAAAACTTCTTCAATTGCTTCTTCAGTATCTTTTAAAAAGAAAGGCAATTGTTCAACTGGACCTATTAAAGGTAATTCAAATTTATAATCTGGATGCAAATGTAAAAATCTTGCTAATTTCAATTCGGCAATATATTCTAATCCTTTAATAAATTTAATATCAATATCTTTTTCCAAATCATAATCTTGTAAATCTGGTTGTATACCATAGAAAGCATATTGTAATCTAATTAATTTTTCATGATATTCATCAATTTCGTCTTCATTACATTTCACAAATCTAGATTTAAATTCTTGTAAATATTCTTGTTGTTGTTGATCTAATGTTTGTACTCTTTCATAAGCAACTTGTCTTTCCAATAAAACTTGCTTAATTCTCTTCATAGTCAAATGAAACTTCTTATCTAAATTAATAAATTGTCTAGCATCTTCATTTTCTAAAGCTTCAGATAATCTAACTTCTCTAGCAATTATATTACGTTCTTTTAAACATAAATACCATAATGTATGTAAATCCTCAAATGATTTCCTACGTAATTCAGACATGGCCCAACTCCTAGAATCTAAATCCAACTCCTCAGATTCTCTTAATGAACTAGTAGTTTGATTTCCTTGTGGGAAAAATTGCCAAAGTGGATGATCTGGTGATACTTCAAAATTCTTATGGGTGGGGACAATTGGTTCTCTTAATTTGATTTCTTTGAGGTTTTTGAAGGATAATGGTTTAGCCCTGGCACCGAGACTTGCGGTCTTCAGGAACTGCCTGATACAGGTACGTATACTACTACTCATTGGTCTGATTCGGAATGTTATGTATGAAAGCTGTACTGGTTGATTCTGATGAAGATGAAAAAAATTTTCAAAGCACTGAAAAATTTCTACGACATTGGATATTGGAGAGACATTTTAATATAAACGACATTGTTCCCAGTCAAAGATTTTGAAATTTCTTTACAATTGGAAGTAGGAAGAAGGAGAAGAAGTAGTGTAAAGTAACTAAGCAATGTCAGATAGAACAGAACAACAGCCACTTGATTTGATACGTTTTCAATTAGATGAATTAGTATTGGTTAAATTACGAGGTGCAAGAGAAATGAAAGGAAGACTTCAAGGATATGATTCTCATTGTAATATTGTTTTAAGTCAAGCAAAAGAATTTATATATTCTGAGAATGATGAAGAACCTTTGGTGAAGGATACTGAGATGGTATTTGTTAGAGGAGATTCTGTTATTTTGATAAGTCCTGTGTCTGAATAGGGCATATAGAGGCGTGCGTGTATAGAGGTGTTTTGTATAGTAGGAAATATATGTATTATTTATATACGAAAGGTTTTATTATCCTTCCATCTCTATATCTACTTGTTGGTCTTCTTCTAAGTCGTGTGACGGTGGTGGGGATTGTTCATTTATAATAATTTGACTGATGATTTCAATTTTGGATGCCATTTTATTCCAATTTTGTTTTAATTCATAACCTTCTTGATTTAATGAATTTATTTGATTAATAGTTGTAGCTATTAATTCATCATATTCATCAATTGTTGATTGAGTTGAAATTTCATGTAATGAAGATTTATTTAATCTATAAATCATAGAATCNTCAATTGTTGATTGAGTTGAAATTTCATGTAATGAAGATTTATTTAATCTATAAATCATAGAATCATCATCTTCTGGTTGATACTCAAATAATCGAGTATTATTCTTTAATGATTCTTCAACATTTAATGAATCAGTAATATCATTAAATAATGTAACTAATTGTTCCTTTGTAAATTTCAATGAACTTAAATCAATCTTGGTTGAAGTTTCATAATCAATTGGTTCTCTGGCAGTAGCACTACTGGCAGTGTATTGTTTAACTTTTAATGGATCTAAATTGTTATTAAAATTATAAACTAAATTTCTTAACTTTTCTAATAAAGGTTTTTGTATTTTTGTTATATTATTAATTTCATCCTTTAATTTATTTTGTTTAATTGTTAATGATTCATATTGATTATTAACATCATCTATAATTATACTTCCTTTTTGTTGTTGTTGTTGTTGTTGTTGTTTATGAATTATTAAGAAATTAGTTAATTCAATTAAATGTGATTTATATAATTGATACATTCTATCTAAATTGAATTTTAATTCATTTAATTGTAATTTAATATTAATAGAATTATTACTTTCTTGTTGTTCATCATTCTCTAATGGTTGTTGCTGTGATTGTATAATATCATTTGTTAATTTAAATAAATCTTGTCTTAATTTTAAATATTGATTAATTGTTTTATCATAGTATTTAACATGATTAGATACTGCATCTTCTATTAATCGTTGTTGTTTAGTTGTAACAAATGACATAACTCTCTACCCTTTGTTCTGTTTGTTTGTTTCGTATATTGGTTTTTAGATTATATAAATTCTAATATGTCTTCTATGATTATCTCTAAAGTTGTAACAGTAGAACAGTCTATAAGATTACAAGTGTAGTAGAAAGTAGTAACAATAATAAATAAATAAATAGTTAGTTCAGTGTAAGTTAATAAGAACTAATGAAGTAAGTAAGTTAGTAGTAATAGTAAGAGAAGAGAGGAAGAAAAACAAGTTAATTTTTCAGTGTAAGTAAATTTAATTAGCATGGTTTTTTTTGCACTGAAATCAATTTGGCTATACAATTATAATACAAACTATAAACAATGAAAACCTGTTCCTATTGAGTTAACTCAAAGGAGGTACCCACAAGAATGGCCAACAACCTACTAAACTATAGCCATCAACCTCTATTTATCATCTCGAACATATATATTAGAGAGCTACACCAGCCAATGTCAGAGGAAGCATTCAAACAGTTTAATAATTCACTATTTCATAAAAACGATTGGCAAGAAGGAAGCCATTTAAAACTCTAAATTCATGTAACATTCTAGGTTGTTTACTTAGGTTGGTCACTTACAACCTAGAATGTTACATGAGTTTAAAGTATTAAACCCCAACAACTAGGAGGGATTCTCAACCGTAAATATCATGGGACTAAGAGCCAGCCTTTATACCACATCCTAACTAATAAGTGAACAAACCTCAGCAATAAATATGTTAACTAAATCTCATCGTAATAATCGTTGGAGTTTAGTTTGTCACTACTCAGAATATTGTATTACAAAGCTTGTTTTTTCGTCCAATAAGTTGGTATTTCATAAGAAGACCGTATCCGCAGATTTGTTGAAATATCTTTCGAGTAGAATAAATAAAGGTTTCTTTATGGCTATTGTTGAATTAGTCGTTGGGCCATTCTTGTATGAGACTTTTAATGATATCATGCTATTAAGATATCCCAAATATCTTCCCGCTATTGAGTACCTCTATGTTGAATGAGAGTAAGTAGTAGTAGTAGTAGTAAGAAGTTGGAGCAGTAGTTGTATACAAGGTAGTAAGTAGTTAGTGCAGTTAATAATTAAAAAATTCCAGTAGAAAAAAGATTTCAATAAATTTTCAGTAAATAGCAATTAGAAATCTCTCTTCAAAACAAACGATTTTAGTATTGGCAATTTAAGCTATTAGCTGTATTAGAGTCTATCAATTTACTGTTAATATTATAGATTCCGAAGAAAGGATGAAAGAATCAATTGATGAATTATTGGATTGTCAATTATTTATAACTTCAATACAATCAATTACAAGTAACAATACCAATCAACTAATAGATTCATTAACAATTACTAAATCAATTAATTTACAATATGATTGTAAATATTCAACCAGATCCAATATATTGAATACATTATTAGTATATACTTATCCAACAACAATATCCTTATCATCCTTAATTAATTATGCCGAATTGTTAATATCTAAAGAAATAGAAGAATCAATAGATCCTCAAGAATATTTAAATTCATTACAACCTCCAATATCTATCCTGGATTCAACTTTAATCAAAACAACTCAAGACTTATTAATTGATATTAATTCTCAAACTCAATTATTATCATTCTCATTCAATGAATCACAATCATCAAATTATAATCTATTGAAATTCATTCAAGCTAAATCATTACATTTATCTAAATATTATAACCATGATTTAATACCTTCATTACAATCATTATATGAATCAGCACTAGCCATTGCATCAGATGGCAAGTTTAGAAAATGGTATCAAGGAATAATTCAACTGTATAATTATTATTGGAATCATTATGGATGTGTTCATCCTGAAGCTTCAATTGAATTTCATGAATATTTAAGAATTACATATTCCAAGAGATTTGATATATTTATTAAACCATTAGAAGATCCAAATAATTCAATTTCATTAGATAATTGGATGAAAAATGTTATATTACCTTTAATCATCTATAATAATAAAGATTTCACACAATTAAAACAATGGCTATTCCAAGCAGATTTACCAGGGGCAAAGACAAAATCATATAAATATCATATTTGGTTTATTACTTTTAAATCAATTATAAATAATAGCCAGGTTAATTATAATGATTATAAAGAACTTGTTGAATATGTTTTGGCGGGTTGTTATTATTATGGATTCAAGGAAGATTTGGATAAAGTATCTTCTTCTTCAATTGAATTAATTCGAATTTATGATTTTATTAAAGATACTTTGAATTTATTACCTACTCCTCCTTCAAATATAACAAATGAGATACCAGAAATAAACATTACGGATATCCCTCAAGATTGTCAATCATTAGATGAATTTATTAATCTATCAACCAACCCACTTAAACCATTATTTATTAATCCAACTGAAAATTCAATTAATGTTTTGAAAAATGCCATATTAACAATTGAAAAATTATTCCCGGTGAATAAACTTACATTAGCCAAATATTTTAAATTAAAATGGACAAGCAGTACAAGTCCAATTGATATTGAAAAAGAAATACTTAAAATTATATCAAATTTATCAACTTCAAATTATATTCAATTATTACAATTAGTTAAAATGTTCCAATCAGAATTTATTCCTTCTCAAGACAGATCAAATTCCATAAATAAAATAATCATTGAACGATTATTGTTCTCAAATTTATTTGAAATAATGATTGAATTTTATCAAGATACAAATATTGAAATAAATGAATTTTTTAAATTGATTGAAGATAAATTTTGGGATTCTTTTAATCATTCACTGAATCTAAATGAAAAAATCGGTTATTTAAATCATGCAAAACAATGTCTTGATATATTTGATAAATTATCCTTAGATCCTGAATTAAATCAAGAGAATCATCAATTAATTATTAGATTAAAACATTTATTTAAAGCGATTTATAATATGAAGAATTTTAAAATTGTAATTGAAAGAAATCAACCTTTTACTCCCCAACAATTGATTAATCGATTCACAAACCGAGATGATCAAGGATGTCTTGAATTGGTCACTTTGATATTGGAACAAAATCCAAAATCTTATTTAGCATTTGAAAAATTATATAAAATCTTAAATGATTTATTATTATTCTCCCCATCCACCAACAGCGCCACAACCAATGAATCTCATTATTATTTCAATAGGTTAAAAAGTGCATGTATAGAATCAGCCCTCATTGATAATAATTTCTCCTATGCCTATTCCCAAACCCAAGAATTATTCAATCATTATGGGCAATCACAAATTAATGAATTATGGCTAACTTTTTATCAAGTCGGGAAATATATCTCACCAAAATGGTTTGAAGATGAAGATAATGAAAACATAAAAAGAGATAGATTGGATATATTGTACAAACAGCGAGAAATCCTTTCAAAGACATTGTTATTGTTGCTGAAGAAAGAAGCAGTGGATGGAAAGGGGGAGGATAATAGTAAGATTATTTTAGATCAATGGGGGTCGATTAATAAACAGATTGAACAACTTCAAGAAAGTCGACAAGATAGGTATACAGCTGGGGATGGATCACCGGTGGTGGAGCGTGAACAAGTTAGGCATCATGACGGGAGAGAGAAGATGACAAGGAGCCAGCACCAGAGGCAGCCAACGGATAAGATATCGAATTTACTTGTGTCTGGATTAGGGTGGGCAATTGGTGCAAATAAGAGGTAGTTGTCGGAAGGCATAAAGGGCTTAATTTGATTATGTAGGAAAATAGGTAGTGTTTTGTATTTAGGCAACAAAAGACATCATATTATAGATTAATTTAGAGAGAGATAGTTTATAAGTAGTATTAAGTTAAACCTGAAAGAATGACTAATTGATTTAATTTTGACTTTCAATATGGAAAAGCTTTCAAAAGAGTGAAATCTCATTAGATTTCCACTTGTAGATAGCCGAATAGAATAGATTTACCATATGTTGCCAAAAATAAACTATACGGCTATGATATTTTATAACCAACACGCGCTACCACATGTATATTTTTTCCAGTTTTTTCAAGATGGCGTTGTGTTTTTAACTTTAACTTAATCAAAGGGATCTCTCCTCTTTCCTGAATTTCACTAAAGATAAACATATAAACCCCAAGTTGTTTTAATTAATGTTTGAATGAATAACAGGGGAACAACAAGCATTAACGACACCAACCAACACACATAGAGCCGAGATAAGAGAGAGCACAATAGAAGAAGTGCTTGTTAGTAGCCGTTAATGAACATATCAATACACACAACATACGCGTTTAGAGGTTGGATAATACGAAGATCATTAAATTACAAGATATCCTCTAACCCTCACAGTAGATACTATAGCATAATGAAACAGACGCGTCTTAATAGGAATAATAATAGCACAACTAAAGATAACGATTCAAGGATATTGAGAAGTAATTCATTATTGGAAGGGATTGATTTTGATTCTTCTTTCAGTGAAGATAACACCATTAGTAGTAAGACAGATACAAGTGACATAGAACTAGATAGAGAGGAAGATGATGATGAGGTTGTATTTGAGAATTTGAAGGAGGAGAATAAAGGCGTGATTGACATGTCTGATTTTAGTGATGATGATGATTCTGCTATACTTGCAGCAGCAGCAAGATTAACTGAGAAACGCGATGCATCTTCGCCGATGACGTCCAAACTGAAATCAATCAAACTACAACCATCACGATCACCTCAACAGGAATCAAAAGAGTTCAAGCATCCAATTACCAAGCCCATACAATCATCTAAAACATCACGTGGCGGTGGTGAATGTCTTTGTTGTTATCTTAGTCTTAGTGGTCGGTAGAGTTGCCCGACTTCATCTCCTAGTAAAGGAGTTTGTAAATTTATAATCAGGTCTCCATCACAAAAATCCAACACAACATCCCCTTCCAAACTCACAAGTCCAAATCCCATAAATTCTTCACCTAACCCCAAACTATCACCTACCACAGGTCTATTCAATTATTTTCCAAGCAATGCATTTGGGACAGCCCTACAACAAATCCGATTTCATTCCAAACTGAGTAAACAAACCTCAAGTTATTCCACCGCAGCTCCAAATGAACACTTTGACTATGACCACCACCAGCCACGTTTCTACGAGATGACTCAAAGACCAGGCAGGGATAGTTTGGACACAATAGAACCAATACGACATGTAGGTCTGGCTAATAAGATAAAAGAAGTGCACACATTTTCAAAAAAGCAAGAAGAAGTATTACAAAAAGTGAAAAGGGGAGTTTCATTATTCTTTACCGGATCAGCAGGAACCGGGAAATCAGTGTTATTAAAAAAGATGATTAGTGAATTACGGAAAATATATCCCGATCAAGTTGCCGTTACTGCGTCAACTGGATTAGCTGCTTGTAATATTGGTGGACAGACCTTACATAGTTTTGCTGGGATTGGATTAGGGACAGGAGATAAAGAGTCATTAGTTAAAAAAGTTCGAAGTAGTCGAAAAGCTTCTGCGAGATGGAAAGCGATAAGAGTACTTATTGTAGACGAGATTTCGATGGTGGATGGTCATTTATTGGATAAATTGAATCATGTCGCTAAAAAGATACGAAAATCGAATCTACCATTTGGTGGAATTCAAGTAGTATTATCGGGGGATTTTTATCAATTGCCTCCTGTGGTTAAACAAGTGGATAATCGAGGGGAAGAGATTCTAGAGAAGTTAGAACCATATTTCGCATTTGAAAGTGCAGCATGGGAAGAAATTATTCAGGATATTGTTGTTCTTGATGAGGTTTTCCGTCAGAAAGGTGATCAAGGGTTTATTGACATGTTGAATGAAATGAGAGATGGGATAGTTAGTGAATCAGCAATTAAGAAGTTCAGGGTTTTGGAAAGACCACTTCCGAATCACGATGGAATTACAGCAGCGGAATTATATGCAACCAGATTTGAAGTTGAAAGGGCAAATAAACGAAGATTGGATCAACTTCCAGGAATGGAAGTAACATATCCAGCTTTTGATTCAGGAACACTTCCAGAACCACAGAGGCTGAACTTATTGCAGAATTTCTTAGCCCCTTGGGATTTACATTTGAAGAAAGATGCTCAGGTAATGTGTATTAAGAATTTCGATGAGACTCTTGTTAATGGATCACTTGGAAAAATTGTTAATTTTGTGGATCGTGAAACATATTTAAGTACGGGAAATACAAACCCAGACGATAAATCAAAGACAGTATATAATGCCCCGGTGGAAAGTGAAGATAAAGAACAGCCAGATCTTTCGGATTATATCTTTCACGGAATGGTAGACTGTTGACCACTAAAAAGAGATGGACTTCTTCTTTTCTTTTTAGCTCTAGCCTTTACAGGAGCATATAAAGCCTATATGCAAAGATTCAAAGGAACGAGATGTCCA
Organism: Hemisphaericaspora subhashii; assembly: GCF_019202705.1. NCBI lineage: Eukaryota > Fungi > Ascomycota > Pichiomycetes > Serinales > Debaryomycetaceae > Hemisphaericaspora > Hemisphaericaspora subhashii. The sequence continues at coordinate 20,698 of NW_026057233.1, read as the reverse complement.
TTAGTCAAGTTCTTAGCTCCTGATGGCATAAATACCAGAACTGTCCTTGTAGAACCTGAACAGTGGACGGTGGAGGATGAAGAAGGAAATGTCTTAGTTTCAAGAATTCAATTCCCACTTATTTTAGCTTGGTCACTTTCGATCCATAAGTCGCAAGGTCAGACATTAGCGAGGGTCAAGGTTGATTTAAGGAGAATCTTCGAAACAGGTCAGGCATATGTTGCATTATCAAGAGCGGTGTCGAGACTGGGGTTGCAAGTGTTGAATTTTAACGAGAGTAAAGTTAGGTCACATCCGAAGGTGATTGCGTTTTATAATAGTTTAACGACAGGGGAGTGGTATAAAGGGGTAGGACCACGGCAGCAGACTTTAGGTTTTGAGAGAGAAGAAGTTGAAGTTTCCATAGACAGGTAATTAGAGTTAGTTGTATGTACATGTATAAATATTAGATCTAAGAAAACGTTCAAACTGAGGCTTACGTTATAAACCTTTCAATAGATACCGCATTCGAAATGTCATTCAATTTGAAAATATGAATCATTCGCTCATAATCGTTTCTATCTTCAAACAAACCAAAGATTATGTTTTTGTTTGTATTCTCAACCTTACTGGAAATCAATTTGCTGACATAAAACTCAAGTAAATCAGCAAATGGATCTTCTATTCCAGTAATCAATTCCTTAGCTTCTTCGCCCATATTTGAAAGTGCTGTTTGATAGGATAATGAATCAAGATCAACTACGACTAAATTGCTAAACCCATCAACATCCTTCCCGAATAATTCCCAAGCGTTCATAATGACATTTTTCTTTTTAGCATCACCATCACTTGTACTTTTTGCGACATTCAATTTACATGTCCATATAAGGAGGAACCTTGACAATTCACAAAAACGTTCAACAAACCGTTTCACATGGCTTGGAACCACAATCAAGACAGCTTCATTATTATTCTTTACTCTTAAACGGTCAACGATTCCGGAAACAATTTTTACGTACTGTTGGTTTGCACGTGCCTTTGATTTATTTACGAAATACCGATTCATGGCCGCTCTTAAATTACTACCCAACTTTGAGAAGTCATGAATCAGACCAATCAATTCAGATGTTTCAGATGATTCATGCATAAGTTCAAGTTCCTCTAAGACACCTTTTTTATTCAAAGCTGTGAAATAAGCTGACACTTTTGTCTCGCTATCTAATTTCTCATATTTTCCACTATTATACAAGTCTCTACGAGGTTCAAAAAGCTTCCCATACTCATACACATACATAGTCACAGTTTTTAGGATTTTTCTTTGTGTACTTTTCAAATTTCGACGTTGGCTTTCTAATAATTCCTTTAAATCATCGAAATGTCTCCGCATTTCCAGAGGATCTTCCTTATGCCTTTGATATGCCTTGACCCTTGCTTTCTCGAGTATTTTTTCCTCTTTCAAAATAAACTGATTGCCTATTTCATTGAACTCACCTCATAGTCCTCATTCGTTTTTTGTATTAACCTAAACAAGATTGAACATCAGGTCAACTTCCTTGGTAAACGATTCATATAACTCTGTTTGCCAATAATTATCACTTTCCGGAGTCCAACTATCTTCTAAAAACATTTTAGTATAGTCGGTATCATGACCCCAAGCTAGATTCCTGGGAAGTTTGCTATTTCCAATCGGTTTCAAGCTCTTATAGACTCTTTTATAATGCCCTTCGTTTTTCCAGCCTTGTTTAGATAATTACCATCCATATTCAGATCAGTGTATTGCAGGAAAGAAAAAACAAATGCCAATAACTTGTGCTCCGTTAATATCGGTACATCTCAAGAATGCACTTGTATCAACAACACATAAAAAACGTAAAGCGTCAAGGTCAGACTTTGCGAGTTTGAGTTTGGATTCTAAACCTTCGCTGATATTGTATAGTTCACTCAAGGTAGTAATTACTATTTGAGGTTTTGTAGATACATCGTCGGGATCACTAGTTATTCTTCGAGTTTCTTTCTGATCATACGAGAAGTCTACCACCATGGGAGATCTTTCAACAGTAGTAGTGCTATTGCTTGTTGGAGTAGATGCTTCTCCTTTATTGGAACTGACAAGTGTTTTGGGGACACATCTAGGCGGAATATCTGACAACAACCTCATTGCCCATTCAGCATACTTGTCAAGAATATCATCTGTAGGTACCACAATAACAGTTTCAACCTTTTCATTCAACTCAGGAAACATAAGATTTGGCTTTCTTGTCAATGTAAGTTGAAATGCGTGTAAAAGAGTTGCCAATATGGACTCATCTTTTGTTAATTCATTACCATATGATAACAAACTACAATCTGAACCCAAGGCGGCTAAAATCTCACTCTGTCGGGTTGTAGTTTGAGTGTATTGTTGGATCGGCGGCTTACCTGGACCCTTATATGACCATTGATCTATCTTTTCTTGAAAGAATGGTAAGATTCCAAATTTCATGAATGATGCATTTGATTTTGGATTGTATTTGAGATCCTGGGGTCGCACTATAAGTGGACGTAGGTTAGTATTCGGAACATGAGTTATCGTACCCCTTGGTCTAGGTACCTTAAATGGTATTGGAAATTTAATCATTTACTTTGTTGAAAGATTTACAAAAGATGAATTAAAGATTATTTTTCACTCATCTCTATTTAATTAATTGCAGGTAGATTTGAGATGATTTAGAGAGCAAAGAAAAAAAGATAAATTTGCAACACAATATACACCTGACTAGAGTCACTTCGAACCCTGAGGTGGACATAGTTCATGTCAATGATCATACACCATTTAACAGAAGCAGAAGACTGCGTCATAAGATTCAAATTTGAAATACATAATGTACTTTTATATTTTGTCTTAAAGCTTCTACTACTAGATAGAATTCCTTCTATATAAAATTTTCCTGTCTTCACCATCTGTAATCTTATTCCTAAGATCCATTCCAGCTATAGGTGGCATACTATTAGTAGACTCCCACGTCGTAAACAATTGATCAGCATACCCAAGACCAACTTGATAAATCTCATCAAACCTTCCAAAATCCAAAGTTGCATAATTCTCAATAGGTGGACGTAAATAAATCACCCCAGGAGTTCTTTTCGCCTCCTCTAAAGCATTCACACTGGCAACATATGCTAATCTCATTTGAATATCCATCATATTTGGAACATTTGGATGTTTTGAGAAGGGATTCCATCGATTGAATAAAACCCAGAACCCAGAGAGAGTATCTCCATAATTCATAGGGGTTCTATCATCAGCAGAACCGACATCAACAGCAATGATATACTTTGCTCCCTTCTTTTTCATTTCATTTACTGGAAGATTATCCAAATATCCCCCATCTAATAACATACATCCATCATATGCTATAGGAGGTAATAAACCTGCAAGTGACATTGATGCTCGGATGAATCTCCACAGATATCCAGTTTCATGAATTTCCATGGTGGAATTGGTTATATTCGTGGAATTGCAAAAATATTTAATCCAAAAATCTTCAATTTCAGTAAATCCTAAAACTTTCCAAATTCCTCGATTAAATTCATAACCAGTAATATAAGATGTAACCGGGTAGGTAAAATCCAACACTAGTCTCCACATTGCTGCAATTCTTTTGGAAAACTGTTTGGCTCTTCCATAGATTGAAACAATGTTATAATCTTTAGCATATAATCCACCAACAAATGAACCAATTGATGTTCCTCCAATTAAATCCACCGGGATTCCATGTCTTTCAATCGCAGTCACGACTCCAACATGAGAAATCCCCCTAGATCCACCACCACCTAATACCAACCCAACGGCTTCATTAGATAAAATCCTCGCCAATCTCAAAAAATCATTCTTATGCGATTGGTTATATTTCATACCTTTGTTACGATTCTTGACTTGAAATTTCAACACTGAAGAAAATGCTTTGTTTTTAGCTTCTTCGAATTTTAATCTAAGACTTGGATTTGTATTTCGGGAAATTTTCTCAGCTAGATCACTTATAAATGATTTCCGATTCGCTTCTTCTCTAGTCACTCTTCTTTCAATATGCATTTGAATATGATCTACAGGAACCTGGGTATTAGATAAGAATTCGGTTTATGAACAGCTAGGCCCGTAGACGAATTTTTCTTGGTGGATTAAACAAAGATCAGTTCTAGCTGTGGTTTTTAATTTGATTAATAGTTGTTCATATTCACCAACACTAGTAGCTACAGAATCATCATCGGCATCAGCCAAGAGTAAAATACAATCCCCTTGGGAAATACAAGTGGCCGTCCAATTGGATTTAACAGGCGAATCACAGATATAAACCACAGTTTCGTATTCTTCTTCCAAATATGCGAAATATCCCAGTAATTTCAACCGAGACAATCCTTCATCAAACGCATGTCTACCTAGATGAGTTAGAGTAGATGCTTGATCTAATGCGATAACATTCCTGCCGATCGTTTTAAGTGCATGTACTAACTTATCAGCAAATTCTCTCACTGGTAATCCGGCAACTGTGGGAAGAATCGTGATAGTTTTATAGTCATTGGAGATATAAGAAGAAGTACTCGAGGAAATACTATTACTTGACAGATTCAAGGCATTATCTTGGGATAATACTTTTGATGCAACCAATCTTGAAACTTTGACCATAATTGATGGATTCTGGAACGTTAACATTTCAAATAATGATCTTGGAATACGGGCTGTTTCTGAATCTCGAACTGCAATTAATGAATTTGATCTTCTGGAAGCAGTTAGGACTTCTACTTCCCCAATTGATTCTCCATGGCCATATTCTCCCAAAATTGTAAGTTCTTCTTGTTCCTTCTCAGCAACTCCTCCTCCGGTATTACCGCCACTACCATCTTTATCCGGTGGTCTTCTTTGAAAGAAGAATCATGAGACTTGTTGAGATTTGGAGGGTGAGTAGACAACATGAAAGCCATTCGCCAAATCACCTTGAGAACAAAGCACATTCCCAGCCGGAATATGGCACCATTCCAAAGCATAATCAATAGTCAAAATCTGTTTCGATAATAAACTCTTCAATTTAATCGCTACTGGTAATTGTAAAAAATAAAACTTATCCATCAATTTAGAATAATCTGATTTATTAATATGTGCAACGATAACTCCTTCATTTGCAGGGGTCTTTATGGTGACCAATGACCTAAATCCAACTACTGAAGTAAGATATCCGGCAATACCGCCGGGGTTTACAGTATATACTTTTCTCAATCCTGATTGAGAGGAGGATTCCAGCTGTTGGACAGGTGTGGAATAAACATCCAATGATCCATGAATGACATAATATAATCCGGTATTGAAGGAATCTTGAACTGCTAGGGTAGAATTGGGTCCAATGTATTTTATTTCCAATGCTTTTGCAAATGCATCTTTTATTGTTGAAAAATCAATCGCTGATAATCTTGGAAGACGGAATTGCTGTTGCGGTTGTTGTCGAATACTACTACTATTGCTTTGTGAACCAATACTTGTATTGGCTACGTTTATGGTTGTCATCAATGTTGATTCATAACGGGGTCTGAATCCACGATAAAATCTTCCCCTTGGAGTAGAAGTGTTTGAAATTAAAGTATGCAGGGAATTATGTAATTTATCAATTGATAATAATGATGTATTGGCAGATGATAATCCAGAATTCACTTGACTAGTACTTTCAAGTAACATGCCTTGAGTTCGTTCTTCATTGATTCCCATAATTTTAAAAACATTTTCCACGATTGCAATACGTAAGGATGTTTCCTCTGTTTCTTGTTATAGTAGACTTTTACGACTAGAGTACAAAGATGAAAGATAAGGACCTAGTGAAAGAGTACTTCCATGTAGAGATATCGATGATGATTTCAAAGAGGGGACTGCGCTTGGGTTATTTTTTAGTTCTTCAGTGGAGAATATATCAGTCTGTCTTGAGATTGGAACCGAGGATAATAAATCTCCAGGATGACTTGATTTCAATCTTGAATCTAATAACACATATTTTGAAGATGATCTTTCAAGATGGTGTCTGTGACTTGATCTTGGTTTCAGTTTAGGTCTATCCTTTTTAGGTGTGGTGCCAGTATTGTTATGATCATCATTCTCCTTTTCACTCAGAATCTTTTGTAACAATCCATCAACCAAATGCTGGGGTAAATTGGATACATGCTCATTCAATTTTATTTCTGATTGTAATAATTCTCCTGAAAGACCCAAATAATTATGTACTGTATTCATAGTAACTTTGTATAATCTAGTTAATACCATCGTGACAATATGAGATGTTGATTTTGGGTATTTCTCTTGTACTCTTTGAAATGCCGAGTATGGAATAACTGCAATTGTCATCCCGTCATATTCTGTACCTTGACATTTTGGACGTACAATGATATTAGGATATTCATCTTCTTCTTCATCTGCCACGTCGTCATGACAAGTATTCTCAAGATGTTTTTCAATTAGACTTGGAGGGACATTAATTGCAAGTTGACCAGTTTCAGATTCTGAAGCTGGAGTCATAATCATATCCAGATTGCTACTCAGATGTCTATGTGGTTCAAATAAATCCAAAGTCGATATCAATGAACTTAAGGGCGCTCCACTCTTCACTTCATTTAATAATTGATATCTTTGATTGAGAAGATTGCACTATTTTAGTAGAGCCAGCATTTGCGGTAGTTAAAGATTTGAAAGAGGCATACAATCATGGGATATTTTTGTGTAAACCTGTGCAGTACCTTCAACCACCATCACGAACCCTAATGACTCATCTAAATAAAGGATTTCATCAGCTGAAAGTTTCTGAGTTGACATATTCTTTGTTAATTCATGAAATACTGATTTTTCTAAATATCCAAATACTTTAATTGCCAGTAGAAATTCATCTAAATAGTTTTTAGTTTTACTTTCACGTTTCTTCTGAACGAATAAATTGGAAGATGATGGATTGGTAGCTGGTTTAACTGTTTCTTTATTCTTATGCAAATCTTTGGAATATCCTGTTAAATATTTGTATCGTACAATAACAACAGTAATGAATACAAGCAAACCAATACCAAGTAATATTGAAGAAAGATTCATTCGTATTTCAAAGTTTTTCGAAAGCAATCGGATAATAAGGGCCGGGAGATCTAATAAGATTATATTCATTAGTCGTATCATAAACCATCGACAACCATTGAATAAACGTGACAAAAGCGAAGGTGATGATGAACCATCCTTTACCAATTGATTATAAAGAGGATCATTTGACTCTAGCATTGTTTTCTTTAGTGTGATTGATTAATTGATATCTGGGGAAAGAAAGAAAGGAAGATCTCATCAAAACGTGTTTTGATTACATCATCGTTTTTTTATGTTGTGCGGCTTTTTTTTACAACCAATTCAATTGATTAGCAACCATCGTGATTAGAGCTTTATAGAAGCCACGAGCAAGGATGCCATTGACGACTGTAACATCGGGGACTGAAGATCTCGTCCTATATACATATATAAAGTAGTCGTACTAATTATTCTAAACCTCGTTCTGAGTCTGATTATACGAATATGTACCTTGGAGCATATCTCAGCCGTGCCGCCAAAGCACTAGTTATGAGTTTTCAATATAATAACAACTTAATTTTATTTTTACATTTACTAAACTAAAAGACAAATAAAATACAAGTAGAAAACAATTCAGAAGGAGGACGAAAAAGTCTATGCCTTTTGTTCAAGTTCATAAGGTAAACATCCAAATCTAGCCAAGATTCTTTCAATTCCATCCATACCTAATTCCAAATGATGGAATTCAGGACCATAACTAATTCTCACATAATTATACCAAATAACTTCTTCTAAATGACTTAAATTCTGAGGATTGATCAAAAAGAAAAACCCGGGAACAACAATTACTCGTTCATGTAAACATTCATGGAAAAATCCTAAACAATTACTTAATTTCCCTGGTAAATGACTTAAATTTAACCATAAATAAAAGGTTGAATTTGGAATTTGACGTTCTTCAAATTTAAATCCCATTTTTCTAAATCTATCAAGAATATAATCTCTCTTCATCTTGAAATGAAGTTGTAAGGCCTTCATTTCATTCCTAACTTTCAAAGGTTCCAAGAAATCAACAGCAGCATATTGGAAAGGAGCATTCGACCCACCATCCAAGAAAGATCCTGCAGAAGAAAGGGCATTAATATATTCTTCTGGCCCTAAGATCCAACAAATTCTCCATCCAGGTAATCTGAAAGCTTTGGTTAATCCATTAAGAATCAAGACTGGATCAACATCCACATCTTCAATATATTCCGCCGAACTGATTGATGATCCAGTACATCCATCATCATAATAATAATGGGAATAAAATTCATCCATGATTAACAAACATTTAGCCCGACACATTTCATGTAATTTTTCCAATTGAGATCTTTCCATACATCTCCCAGTTGGATTACGAGGATTGGAAGTCAATAAGGCACTAATACCTCTTGTTAATTCTTCTTTGATAATCTTGAGATGGATTTCATAATTATCGGCTTCTTTCAATGGGACCGGGATTGGAGCGAAATTCTTGAATAATGAAAGCATTTCGGCATAGGCGGTATAATCAGGCAAGAAGAATGAAAGATAACAATCACTTATAATAGATGCAATTCTTGTCAAACCGGCTCTTCCTCCAGGTACAATACAGACATTTTTATAAGTATATTGCGAATCTTTTCCTTTTCGATAAGTTTCATTATAATAATTAGCAACTGCTTGACGAAGGGGTTTTACACCAGCAGTTGGAGCATATTCTTTTGAATAATCAGGGACAGGGATATGTTTTGGTCTAATGAAAGATCCTGGGATCGTGTCACCGTGTTCTGGAGCACCTTGTCCGAGATTAGCCCAATCACCGACATTTTCAGAATCAAATCCATATTCTTGTGCACGTTCAGTAGCCCATAAAACCCCAGTTGAAGATTGTTTGGTATTGATAGCAGGTTTAAAAACTTCTAAATCAAATCTAGGTCTTGGTAATGGCACGGGAGAACTGGATCTACCATGTTCAGATTTTGATAATTTTGAAATAAGTGTTTGTCTAAGTGAAGTATCTCTAAGATTTGGAGTTTGAGATGGAGCTCTACCAAAAAGGGAATTATTTGCATGACCTGGTGCGAATCTATTTTCACGTCCAACATGTTGGGGTTGAGGTTGTTTCAAATGAGATGGATGATGAGGTTGGAAAGGTTGACTACTACCGGCAGGAGTGTGTGCTGGTGATGGGGTAGCTTGAATTGCTTCTAATAAGGAAGATGCAGATTTTCTTAACGATGGAGGTAAGGTTGATTCTAATCTTTCAAATTCTTGTACTGACTCTTCCGAGTCTGATTCTACATGAATATAAGGAGCTGACATTGTTTCTTGTGAAATTGGCCTTTTCCCAAAAACGGTTGAATAGTCTCTTGACTCAATTGCTATTGGGTTTATATATGAATTGCAATTGACTAAATTGAAAAATTTTCAGCAAGTGAAATGAAAAGTACAAGAAAAAGAAGAAGAGATGCAGAAATGAGTCTTTTTTTTGTTCTTTTCAATGCTTGGCTGGGGGAAATTGAGGGGAGGATAAATGGAACTTTGTTTGAAACAAAGTTTGGGCTTAAAAGTGAAATATGAGGGTTTTTATTTAAACTTCATAAAGGAAAAATAGCTCAAATATGAAATGAGGGATGAATGGATTCGGTTTAAAATAATATAATTGGATAAGGAAAATGGTGGTGGCTTTTTTTATCGTTATTAATTACATCATTGAATCTCAACGAGACCCTTTTTCTATGCAACAGAATTATCAAAATCTACAACTAATTATATCTACAGTTTGGTATCAATGCATCTTTGTGACATATAACGAATCTATCTAATGGATACCATGGTTATATCAAACCTTGTTGAACTCATTACAACTTTAAATAGAAAGAAAAAAAAGAGTCCATGAGACGATCTAGAATCTTTAAGCAACTAATTACGACCTTTTTTTTTGTGGGGAATACACGATGATCACCCCCCGTCATTATTCCCCCACCAACCCCCGCCATCACTATCCAACAGTTACAATTATTTGCTTAGAAAAGCCCGCTTCTGGAGCTGCTGCCAATGTCAAGTAGTGAAGTCACGCACATCAAGTTTTGTTCAGCCTTGTTTATGATTCGTGATACATGACTACGTATCGCGATTTTCTCGATCGAATCGAAGCAAAAACGCAAACATGATCCTGAAAAAATACCATTCTGGACTGGTATTGCTTGCTCTGTAATAGTCGTCGCTTAGTTGCGTAACACCCAAGAACCTTCAAGTGACATTGACTGTACATAAACATTTCCTACGAGTAGCCTGGAATTAACGATTTCAGTTTCTGGTCAGGCTGCAAATTTTAGTCTGACCACGGTGCGCGCGGCCGAGAGAGACAATGGAACGAGCTTGTTTAAATGAAACGCTGCCAAGAATACATTCAAGAAAATGAGATTACTCTAGTAGAAATTCACAATGTTTTATAATCAAAAGTTATAAAAGATACTGTATAACTCAAAGTGTTAAGAAAGAATGTGGTAGAAGGAATATTGTATGTTCTAATGTAATTTATAAATCTTAATTTAAAGTTTAAAATCCTGGAAAAATACGGGGGTAAACATTTTTCCATTTATAGATTTGTTAGTGAATAGTAGTAGCTCGGTATTAAAAAGACAAAGAAAAAATAATGCCTAGGTGTACTTCTTTTTCTATGCATACCGCCTTACTGCAAAATAGGTCGAGGTCTGGAAATCTTATTGAACCAGTTTTTTTGGTTTAACAATTTGTAAGTTACAGATTGTTAGATTTCATCTATATCTTTATATAAACAAATGAGTATACTGTTTATCTGTTATAATTGCTGCACAAATACTTTACATATGCTACTGATACTATTCTCAATTTAAGGAAAGTGTAAAGTAAAGTAAAGTTACAAGTTAAATTATTTTTAACATTTAAAATTCCTTGTCTGACATTTTCTTACTTATTCTTGTGGTTGCAATAGTAAGTTAACTGTGGTTGTAGTTGTATTCTTATTCTCCTTTTTGGTTGTCGTCGTGGTTCTTCTTGTTGTTGATGTTTTAGGCTTGTACGGCGTTAAAATTTATATTAAACCAAAAAAAAGGAACTGTATGAACGAATGATCACTAATCAATTTATACTTTTGCATATAAAAATATATAAAACTTACCCCATAAATTCTGGTTTTTCTTAATTAATCATACTTTTAACCACCAATTCCCTTTTTATATTAATTGTATATAAATAATCTATATATTTATAAGAACATTCTTTAATTTGATACTTGACAAATTTCGCAGGGCATTTTATAATTTATAAATTTAATCCTTTCGCTTGTTCGTTCCCGATTTCCCGTTATAAAAATAAAATAATACAAAGAAGAAGCTCATTACAAAAAAAAAATGATCTCTCACCACAAGGAGACAAATCTCAATTCACCATCACCACAGACACCACCAAATACCTTGGCATTCCATACAAACCAACCACATTCAAAACAACTTAGACAGCCAGTGACTCCTAATCATCATAGAATCAGAAGATCGTCATATTCTTATCAATCCTTACTTTCGTTTGAACCAATAGACAACTCTACCGCACAAGAACAACAGCCAGCACCATCACAAGAACAATCAACACCAAAATCATCTTTGTCAACTTCTAATTTAACAAACAGATTTAAACAGAAGCTAAGTTCTTATCGTCATATAATGGGTCAACAATTATCACAATTAGATTCCAGAAGAAGTTCTTCAGTTAATACAACTAATGATTCATCATTCCCACCGGATGACAACCAACGCCACCATCACCACCATCATCATCGTAATAATATTGATGTATCGACTCAGGACCCATCATTCCCACTTCTGTACTCTGCTTCCATACGGCGTCATCTTAGTGTTCCTACATTGAATCAAGATGAAATGCTGCAGGTAAAAGCAGAAAATTCAACTACACTGGCTGATTATCATGATGAAGAAATGTTGCCTGCGGATAGTGCGGATTCCGGATTAGCTTTACAACCAATCACATCTCCATTAGATAATCCTCATCCATATCCTTCTACATTTTATTTATCACCCATCACCTCCAATGAATCACGATATTCTAATGAATCATATGATGAATATCGACACCCTCATAATGAAGATTATATTGTGGATGAATCTCCTTCTTCTTCGGTGGGTACACTTCCTCCCAAGACTGAATCAATTGATGATGTAATTATGCAAGACGAGGAAGTACCTGTAGAGAAAGTTATAGGAGAACTGGAGGAACAGTTTTCACCCCTTTTATCACTTCCCTTGGAAATCTTATATCGAATTATTGAATATGTTTATGTTGATCATGATATTTCTTCAATTAATTCCAATTTAGAGAATTTCGCCAATACAATTCCATTATTATCAAAAAAATTCCATCATTTATCATTATGTTTTTTATATAAATATACGATTTTTAATCGTCCTCATTCATTTGATAAATTCTTACATAATTTAAACAGTAATCCAATTATTGGGAAATATGTTGAATTTATGGATTTTCAACAATTTACATCTATTGGATTAGGACGTACTGGTAGGATGAATCAAGAAATTCAAATGGTGACTTCAAAAACTATATCAAAGGCTTTGAAAATGACACCTAATTTATTAGAATTCTTAGCCCTGGAAAATATTCAAGATGATATGGATATTGTTGTATTGGATTTATTATTTAATAAATTACCCAAAATAAAAGCATTAGACTTTTGTGGAGCAAGTAGTGAAGCATTTGCAAAAGCTTTTGATGCATTACAAATCAATCAAGATTTAACAATTACAAAACTTTCCCTTCATGATTGTTCAAATTTACATCCAGATGTATTTGCAAAAATCTTACCCAGATTAATTCATTTACAAAGATTAGATTTAAATCATACTTCAATCACTTCAACTATCTTACTTGAAATCCCTCGTCTGACAAGATTGACTCATTTATCATTAGCTAGATGTTCACAATTGACAACTAAAGATTTAATTAATTTCTTAGTTAGTCATCCAGCAGTATGTAAAGGAAGTTTAGAATGGCTTAATTTACAAATTGATTCAAATGTCGTTAGCCCCCTTTCTGACATTTATTTATTATACACCTTAAAACATCTCAATGCCCCACAATTGGCATATTTAAACCTTGGAGGAATGCCAGTGAATTTCAAATGCCTAATCACAATCAAAAACCGATTCCCGGAATTATTAAGTCTAAACATCTCCCATGCAAACTTAAAACTCGAAGATTTGAATGAATACATGAAGGAAAATAAAATCATGTATCTCGATATCACCGGTATAAAAACCATCACCAGATTCAACCTCCCCTCCTTCCTAAAAATAAACTTCAATAGTTCCCTAGTCGCAGTTGAATTCGACTATAAGATTCTCTACGACTTCACCTCCAATGGAGACTATAACAGAATCTCCCCCATTCAAACTTCATACATCGAAGAATTAGCCCCACCCCAAATCTGGATTAAAATACTGTTACTTCCAGCCTCTAGAACCTATATATTTTAGTGTTGGCGGCTCCCGGAATATAAATCAATCCTAAATGGGAATGGTAATGCGGCGGCCATGCAATCGAATTTAGTTTATTATGATTTGGAAACGGGGAATAAAATTGTTACGAATGTTAAGAAACCCGGGTTTTTGAAATATGCGGCAAGAAAAGTGAATTGTTCGATTGGATATTATAATTTGAATGGATATCGGAATAGAAATATGAAGGAGGATTGTTGGCCGGTGGAGTTTAGTCAGAGGGGGATATATAATTATTATTCGTTGAATGTGAAGTAGACGAACGATCGAACGACCGAGCGACAGCGAATGAGAGAGATGCTATGCGAGAGAGATATAATGTGAGCGAAAGATGTCTCTGAGAATGATAAAGAGAGAAAGCTGTGTGTCTGAAAATGAGAAAGAGAAGGGAGGTCTATTTATGTAAGAGAGAAAGAGTAGAGATTAAAATATTTAGAGTAGTTGTGTTTTTCGATAAAATTTGTGGTTTTTTTTTAATGGTTATATAGTAATGATTAATTGTGATGAATAAAAAAACAGATTTTTATAATAGAATGAAAGATTGGGAAGTTTAATATTGGTTGTTTACTTTGTACCACTGACCTATTCAGGGTCTTTCCTATGGCTTGGTGCGATTTTTCACTCCATCTCTAGTATGAGCTTTCCTCTAGTAGTACCAGACTAGATTGAGCCCACGGTATAATTCGGTATAAAGGGAAGTGCTTTAATATGCATAATCTAAAAAATGGACAATTATCACTAAAGTGCATATCCATAGAAGTTTATATATAAATGGTTCATGGATAGGTCACAAAGTGTTTGTGTTTGTATCCGATCAATAGAACAATGGAAAATTCAAAACCTCGGTTATACTTTTTCTCAGTATGGATTTTGGTGATAAATTTAATATCCGTTCTAAAGAATACAGACCCCACATATTTTTTTTTCACAAGCCATAAATTATTTAAATCAAGGTTAATTTCCATTTCAGCTTCGAAATCACTTTCTTTCTCTTAGTCACTATACAAGAAAGTAATAAACGATGTCAGCACCAGAATTAACTGCAGTAAGATCTCCAATAGATACCAAGAAACTTTCCCAATTTCTTTGTTCAAATCTTTCTCAAGCCCCAGGCATTACCTTAGGTCATAACCCAGCTGATTTATCTCATTTCCATGAATTAAAAATTCAACAATTTACATTTGGACAATCAAATCCAACTTATATGATTACTGATTCTCAAAATAACAATTATGTATTAAGAAGAAAACCAAGTCCAAATGCAAAATTAATTTCTAAATCAGCTCATGCTGTTGAACGAGAATTCTTTATGATAAATTCAATCAATATTTTGAATTCTGGTAGTAAACTTCCAGTTCCTGTTCCAAGAGTTCATTTATTATGTGAAGATGAAAGTATTATCGGATATGTGTTTTATATTATGGATTTTGTTAATGGTATTCAGATTAAAAATCCAAGTATGCCAGGAATTTCTCCAGAAGATGGGAAATTATATTGGGATTCTATAATTGAAACTATTGCTAGTATTCATTTATTAGATGCAGAAAAGTTGATTCAATATTTACCAAAGGAACAGTTCCCTCAATTTCAAAATGTAACTAAATTAAAACAAACTTTATATTTTACAAGACAAATGAAGACATTATCACAAATTCATAAATCACAATCTCAACATGTTGCTCCAATTCCAAATTTCGAAGATATTACTGGATGGTTATTATCTAATGCTCCTAAAGATCCTACAAAACTTACATTAATCCATGGAGATTTAAAAATTGATAATGTTTTATTTGATCCAATCACTAAGAAAGTTTGTGGTGTTTTAGATTGGGAATTATGTACTATTGGAAATCCATTATTTGATTTATCCAATTTCTTCCAACCATTCCTGTTACCTAATAAATTAAATCGTATGCTCTATCATCCCCAAGAGACAGATATGGGAGTTGAAGACCCAGAGTCTCAAACATTTTTATATGCCCAATTAGCTAAATATGAAAAATTAATCACTTGGAATCCAGAAGATCCAAAGAATAATCCTACTGATTTATGGATTATCGGTCATGTATTTGGATTATTAAGATTGTGTGTTATTAGTCAAGGGATTGCTATGAGAGTTAAATTGGGTAATGCCAGTTCTGCAAATGCTTCAGGTTATTCTCGTATGTATCCATATTTGGCTGAGTTGGCTATGGGGAATATCAAACAATGGAATGAAAAGAAGAAGCCTCTGAAGATTTAGTTTAGCATATATTTATATATTTATAATAGACATCGTATTTCTAATCAAATGGCGAAATTGTGGTTTATAAATTTGCAACTTTTAGTAAATTCTGGAACCGAGAAGTACACGACCGGGCCTTTAACAGGGCCGTTTTATTTTTTCTTTCTGTTTTTGTTTCTTTTGACTCATTATTGAATTTTTCAGTTAGAAAAATTGTCTGATGATTAAAAAAAAAAGTTTCTTGAATTAATTCAGTTAATTCAAATCATCTTCACCAAGATAGAGAAACAGAAATGTCCACATTCGGAAGTGTATTCAGAGTTACAACATACGGAGAATCCCATTGTAAATCAGTAGGATGTATAGTCGATGGTGTCCCGCCCGGGCTTCCATTAACAGAAGCAGATATTCAACCTCAATTAACTCGTAGAAGACCAGGACAATCTAAATTATCCACCCCAAGAAATGAAAAAGATCAAGTAGAAATCCAAAGTGGGACCGAAAATGGTGTTACATTAGGTTCACCCATTGGAATGCTTGTCAAGAATCAAGATCATCGTCCTGGAGACTATTCTGAAACTGATTTATATCCAAGACCAAGTCATGCCGATTGGACCTATATTCAGAAATATGGGACTAAATCCTCCAGTGGAGGTGGTAGATCGTCTGCTCGTGAAACCATTGGTCGTGTGGCTGCTGGTGCAATTGCAGAAAAGATTTTGAAATTAGCTAATGGGGTTGAAATTGTTGCGTTTGTTTCTTCAATTGGTGAAATTTCCATGAATAGAAATCCACAAGATGAAACTTTCCAACAAATTTTGAATACAATTACAAGAGAAGATGTAGATGATTGTGGTCCTATAAGATGTCCCGATGTAAATGTTAGAGACGATATGGTTAAAGTTATTGAAAAATATCGTGATGCTAATGATTCTATTGGTGGGGTTGTTACTTGTGTAGTTAGAAATTGTCCAATTGGTTTAGGTGAACCTTGTTTTGATAAATTGGAAGCAAAATTAGCACATGCTATGTTATCATTACCTGCCACTAAAGGGTTTGAATTTGGTTCTGGATTTGCCGGTACTGCCATTCCAGGTTCTCAACATAATGATCCATTTTATTTTGATGAATCAGCAGGTAGATTAAGAACAAAAACTAATAACTCTGGAGGTATTCAAGGTGGGATCTCAAATGGTGAAAATATTTATTTCTCAGTCGCTTTTAAATCTGCTGCTACTATAAGTCAAGAACAAGAAACTGCTACTTATGAAGGTAAAGAAGGTGTTTTAGCCGCTAGAGGTAGACATGACCCAAGTGT
This sequence comes from Hemisphaericaspora subhashii, assembly GCF_019202705.1. Classification (NCBI taxonomy): domain Eukaryota; kingdom Fungi; phylum Ascomycota; class Pichiomycetes; order Serinales; family Debaryomycetaceae; genus Hemisphaericaspora; species Hemisphaericaspora subhashii. The sequence goes on along the minus strand of NW_026057233.1, from coordinate 3,530 downwards.
CACTCCAAGAGCCGTTCCTATTGTGGAAGCTATGACTGCTTTGGTTTTGGCAGATGAATTCATGGTTCAACAAGCAAGAAATGCTACCAGATTAGCTTACACTAAATAATAATTCTGTATAGAAACTATGTACTTATATACACTTATAAAATGGTTAATTAATGACAGTTATTGCCTGACAACCTTGCTGCCTGTTTACCTGTAACAATGAAACTCAAATGCTTCATTTCGATTTCTATTTACTATCATATCTGGGAATTCTTTGAAAAATAGGATAATTTATATCAGCTCTATAACAGTTCCAATGTGGGATAAACCTAATGTGCACATACGGTACACTCGTCTGATCTGCATCTGAGTTCTGTTAATTTCGAAGAGCTTCTGAATAGCATCCCCGGCGTCTTCTCTTTCAAGTTTATATGTAAATATCGCCTGGGCGGGAGTTTACCTAGAGCCTCTATAGGTTTCTGCTTTAATAATGGTTATGGTTTTGGGCAAGAACGTCGACACCTCTTGGTAAACTAGCATATTTCATTGGTCTAGCTCCCACTTCTCTGAAAAGCAACGTTTGTATATTCATGAAGGCTATTATAGTTCTCCCTGTGCATGACCTCTGAATTCGGTTTGATTCGGAACAGATTGTTGCATTCCGTCACCTGTTTGAAATTCTATAAGCTTCCTTTTTCTACTACTTTTTTTCTTTTTCTTTTCAACTCGATCGCCTTTCTTCTTGGATTTCTTCTTGCTGTCATTGGCATTTCCATTTCCGTTGTTAGTAATGGCAATTTGGTCAGTTTCTGCTTTTGGAAGAGTATCAACTTCATTCGATTGATCGTTTGCGGGTCTGCGAACACCAGTTTTGAAAGTTCCATTAGAAGCTCGGGAAACTTGAGGATCAGCTGCCAATGCTTGAGCCACTGCACCAGGACGTATGAATACATATCCATCTGGGTCACTACTCCACTTCATATACTCCCCACTAAGGATCCAACAAAGAGCTGCCCTTCCGGTAACTTTATCTAAATAATAATAGTTGACAATAATGCGGAAATCAAGCTTTGTGATAAAAGTATCTATTGGACATGTAATCTGCCAAGCACCCTTGCTCAAGTAACAAACTGGTTATGAGTCAAGAGAGTACCTTAAAACGTTTATCCGATCCATTAAAGGATATCTTTGATTGAGCCTTTGTTGGTATTTGCACCTATCGATATATTGTATAATGTCCTTCATCCGAATAAGGCCGGCAGGCTTGGTAAACTTCTCAGCAAGAGATCCATATGATAACATCTTGTCCGTCAATAGGGTGTCCACTAGCTCTAGATACATGAAACTGTACTTCGGGGTGGCAGGGTGAGGAAAAAGACACAATGCCGGGATATCAGTTTCTGGAGTTAAGACAAATGTGTCAGGGTTAAGAAAGTATTCTTTGATTCCCATGAATACATTTAACCCTATTTGAAGGGCTGCAGATTGCCAGAAAAGATTGTCCTTCTTGAACACAAAATCCTCGAAGGCAAAGGAAATTTGGGATTTGATATCTCTTTTGAAAAGCTCCTTAAACTTGTAATCGGGATCTATTTCTGACATTATATTCATACGGTCGAATGCCTGTGCCTTGGAAAGATAGCTGGGAGAAAGAACTGGTATTCTATGTCCTTCTCTATCTGTATAAGATGAGCCCTCTCCATCGTTAGTTGAACGTGTATGTTTGGAAGAATAAGTTTGAGGCGAGTGGTCGTTAAAGGGGTAGTTTGGAGGAGGAACAGGTACATCATAAGTTTCTCTATTTGTATAAGATGAGGTTTCCACCCCGTTAATATCATGTGCGTGGTCCGAAGAATAAGTACCACCATGGTTATTATTCCTATCATTTCCATTCTCAGTCGAAGAAGGATCATCGACTTCATTAGAACCATTCGTGTTTCCTCTTTGAATAGCAACCCCAAACTGGTTGTGATCTATTAACTCGTCGGCTTTCAGATGAGCCTTTGAATTAGTAGCTGGATGTGAATTTGGTTTGGAGTTTGATGACATCTATCTTCTAATCAAGTGCCATGTGGATGTAGCACGCGGTTATTGAATCTGTAAAACAAAATGAAATATATTATACTAGAATGAAGCAGAGTATCAGCCCTTACAATAATTGAACCAGCTGTATTTCGTGCGCTACACAAAATGTGGAAATTATTTTGAGCCGCATAGTTTAAGACGGTACTAACAAAATAATTTGATTGCAGTTCTCGCTAAGTGCGTTGTGCGGGTAACCTCACCGTTTTACATCTGTTACTGTGAGACTAAAGGAGACTATAAAATACCAAAATGCTAATTTACTTAATTTATCTTCTTCCAAAACACAGCACACAGTATATTTATTAGGATAAATTAAATATTTCTATACATAATTAAATAATAAAAACTGTTCTATGGAGGAAAGCACAAGACTAAAACCCCTTTACAAAAATTTGGGTTGATTGAAGGTTTAATTTTGAATATAAGTCAAAGCGAAATCATATCCATCGACGGTTTCATAACAGCCAACCAGCATTTTAGAAAAGTTCGGCGAAGAATGAGACTGAGGGAACCTTCCTCAGATGAAGAGTTAAAAAGACGGATTTGGTACTATAAAACATATACTCAAACCTCACGATACATCAGATTCGAATACTTCTAAAGGGGGTTCGGTTTTCGTACTTTCCCCCGGGAACGGTTTTTATTATTTAATTATCTATAGAAATATTTACTTAGTTTATTTTAATAGATTTATATGCTGTGTTTTGAAAATACTATCTTAACTCATCCCTATATCATCTCGAGTACCAGGTCATCTCATGTGCCAGGTCATCTCGTTGATATTCGTAATTCCAATACTAACATCTGTTGTGCATGGCTATATTTAGAGAACGGAGTATCACTAGTAAGGAATGTAGAACAATAGGCACCACTACAAATCACATATCATAAGATGATTCAAATTCTTTTCGTTTTCTAGGTGAACCCTTAGATCACGGATTACACCCTACAACAAAAACAATAATCGCCTGACCTTCTCGATATATACATTAGGTAAGTACTTGGTTTGCAACCTATGACTTCAACTATCTCTACCACATTTTTGAACTTATACGTCAGCTGAAGTTGACACAATATCATATGGAACGTCAATCCAACGTTTGTTCAAGAAACGTTCAATAATTGCAACAAGTTCAGAAATCGAGAAAATACACAAAGACAATAAATGTCTGACCTTCCCAATCTAGACATTCGGCAAGTCATTCTTTTGCAACTTATGACTTCAATTATCCCTACCACATTTTGCAACATTATGACATAATTATTAACAGTTATTTGACATATTCCAAGAAAAAAGGAAACACCGGAATACACGCCGAAAATTTTGCAGCCAAGCGTTTTCCCTGTCATTTAAATTTCTTTTAATTGCATACATTGATTGTAAATAGAAGCCAAGAAATTGAAACCACTTTCTAGTCATTTGGCTGCAACGGAAGTCCGAAGGTGCGTTTGTTTCA